>NC_056744.1:1235281275-1235326275 GCF_019279795.1 Protopterus annectens
CTTGATACAGAGAGATGCATCTGGAAATACAGTGTTTGCACTTGTCATCCTCCCAGTGAACATCCTCCACTGTTTCCAGTGCTGAGGACTGAGGCTCCTTGATTACTGGTCCAATGGAGGGTCATCACAGTAGTCATTTATGCAAGGAAAAGTTTTATAGGAAAATTATTGTTACTTTTAAATAACCCAGCCACTGGGAATGCACAAGCCAGTGCATTTCTTCGTGCCAGTCCCAAGCCCAGATAAATGGGGAGGGTTGCGTCAAGAAGGGCAACTGGCATTAAACATTTGCCAAATGAGATATGCAAATGAGAATGCAGAAAACAATACAGATTTACATACTGGATGGGTCGAGGCCTGGGTTAACAATGACTGCCACCAGTACTGTTAGCCAAAAGGGTGCTGGCAGAAATTGGGCTACTGTTGGCCAAAGGAGGAGAAGGAGGAGGAGAAGAAGAGGGGGCAGGCATGCCTGAATGCAGGAAGAGAGGAGAAAGGTTAGGAGTGTGGTAGTGAGGGTAGGAACTTTGAATGTTTTCAGTATGACTGGTATAGGGAGAGAGCTAGCTGATATGATGGACAGAAGGAAGGTTGATATATTGTGTGTGCAAGAGACCAGGTGGAAGGGAAGTAAGGCCAGGTGTATTTGAGGCAGATTTAAATTGTTCTATCATGGTGCAGATGGGAGGAGAAATGGGGTAGAGGTTATCCTGAAGGAATAGTATGCCAAGAGTGTTTTGCAGGTGAAAAGAGTGTCAGATAGAGTGATGTTTATGAAGCTGGAAGTTGATGGTGTAATGACGAATGTTGTTAGTGCATATGCTCCACAAGTTGGGTGTGCGATGGATGAGAAAGAAAAAAATTGGAGTGAGTTGGATGAAGTGGTGATGACTGTCCCCAAGGGTGAGAGAGTGGTGATTGGAGCAGATTTCAGTGGGCATGTTGGTGAAGGGAACAGAGGGGATGAGGAACTGATTGGTATGTATGGTGTTAAGGAAAGGAATGCAGAAGGTCAGATGGTAGTGGATCTTGCAAAAAAGGATGGACATGGCTGTGGTGAATATGTATTTTAACAAGAGAGAGGAGCATAGGGTGACATACAAGAGTGGAGGGAGATGCACACAGGTGGATTATATACTATGCAGGATGGCCAGTTTGAAGGAGATTGGAGACTGTAAAGTGGTGATGGGGACAGTGTCGTTAGGCAGCATAGAATGGTGGTCTGTAGAATGACATTGGTGATCAAGAAGAGGAGGAGGAGTGTGAGGGCAGCACCAAGGACAAAATGGTGGAAATTGAAAAGGGGTGATTGCGAGGTGGAGTTCAGAGAAGAGTTAAGACAGGCACTAGGTGGCAGTGAAGAGTTACCGAACAGCTGGGTAACTACAGCAGAGCTAGTAAGGGAGACTGCTAGGAAGGTGCTTGGTGTGACATTTGGACAGAGAAAGGAGGACAAGGAGACCTGGTGGTGGAATGAGGAAGTACAGGAGAGTATACAGAGAAAGAGGTTGGCGATGAAGAAGTGGGATTGTCAGAGAGATGAAGAAAGTAGACAGGAGTATAAGGAGATGAGGTGCTTGGCAAAGAGAGAGGTGGCAAAGGCTAAGGATAAGGCGTATGGAGAGTTGTATGAAAGGATGGGCACTAAGGAGGGAGAAAAATGACCTGTATCAATTGGCTAGACAGAGGGACCAAGCTAGGAAAGATGTGCAGCAGGTAAGGGTGATAAGGGATAATGAGGGAAATGTACTCACTAGCGAGGAGAGTGTGTTGAACAGATAGAAAGAGTACTTTGAGGGGCTGATGAATAAAGAGAATGAGAGATAGAGGTTGGATGATGTGGGGATAATGAATCAGAAAGTGCAATGGATTTGCAAGGAGGAAGTAAGGGCAGCTATGAAGAGGATGAAGAATGGAAAGGCTGTTGGTCCAGATGACATATCTGTGGAAGCTTGGAGGTGTTTAGGAGAAATGGCAGTGGAATTTTTAACCAGATTGTTTAATGAAATCTTGGAAAGTGAGAGGAAGCCTGAGGAGTGGAGAAAAAGTGTTTTGGTACCAATTTTTAAGAATAAGGGTGATGTGCAGAGCTGTAGTAACTACAGAGGGATTAAATTAATCAATCACAGCATGAAGTTATGGGAAAGAGTAGTGGAAGCTAGGTTAAGAAGGGAGGTGATGATTAGTGATCAGCAGTATGGTTTTATGCCAGGAAAGAGCACTACAGATGCAATGTTTGCTCTGAGAGTGTTGACGGAGAAGTACAGAGAAGGTTAGAAGGAGTTGCATTGTGTCTTTGTGGACTTAAAGAAAGCATATGACAGGGTGCCTACAGAGGAGTTGTGGTATTGTATGAGGAAGTCAGGAGTGGAAGAAAAGTATGCAAGAGTGGTACAGGATTTGTACAAGGGTAGTGTGACAATGGTGAGATCTGCAGTGGGAGTGACAGATGTGTTTAAGGTGGAGGTGGGATTACAATAAGGATCAGCTCTGAGCCCTTTCTTATTTGCAGTGGTGATGGAAAGGTTGACAGACGAGATCAGACAGGAGTCCCCGTGGACTATGATGCTTGCTGAGAACATTGTGATATCTAGTGATAGTAAGGAACAGGTTGAGGAGACCCTGGAGAGGTGGAGATATGCACTAGAGAGGAGAGGAATGAAGGTCAGCAAGACTAAGACAGAATATATGTGTTTGAATGACAGGGAGGATAGAGGAATAGTGAGGATGCAGGGAGTAGAGTTGATGAAGGTGGATGAGTTTAAATACTTGAGATCAACAGTTCAGAGTAATGACGAGTGTGGAAGAGAGGTGAAGAAGAGAGTACAGGCAGGATGGAGTGGGTGGAGAAGAGTGTCAGGAGTGATTTGTTACAGATGAGTACCAGTAAGAGTGAAAGGGAAGGTCTTCAAGTGGGTAGTGAGACCAGCTATGTTATATGGGTTGGAGACAGTGGCATTGACAAAAAGGCAGGAGTCAGAGCTGGATGTGGCAGAGTTAAAGATGTTAAGATTTGCACTGGGTGTGACGAGGGTATACAGGATTAGGAATAAGTATATTAGAGGGTCAGCCCAGGTTGGACGGTTTGGACACAAAGCCAGAGAGGAGAGATTGCATTGGTTTGGACATGTGCTGAGGAGGGATGCTGGGTATATTGGGAAAAGGATGCTAAGGATGAATTTGCCAGGTAAGAGGAAAAGAGGAAGGCCTAAGATAAGGTTTATGGATGTGGTGAGAGAGGGCAGGCAGGTGGTTGGTGTGACAGAGCAAGATGCAAAGGACAGGAAGAAATGGAAATAGATGATCCGCTGTGGTGACCCCTAATGGGAACAGCTGAAAGAAAAAGAAGAAGATTGTTACTTTTAAAGAGAAGGTCAAAAGTTATCATTATGGTCAAAAAGTGGACAAAATGTCACTTTTACCTTATCTAAGCTCTTGATTAAATAATTTTAAATAAGAACTGTAGCAATGCTAGCCTGAGATCCATATCTATGAGATTAATGATAAACAAAAGGGAAATTGGGTCTAAGAAATCAAATATATATATGACATTCATTAAATCTATACATTTTAGTAATTCATTAGCTGGTTCAGCCATTTTACTTTTTTAATAGCATTAGTGTCTTCATCTTTTAAAATGCAGTTAAAATCACCAGCTAGTATAATTATGCCCCCTTGAAGTCTGAACAACCTAATCTAAACGCTGTTTAACAGTCTTAATCCCTATCACAGGAATCCAATTTAAATTGATAAGGGTGTATAATGTTCTGTTAATTGTCGGTGTTATTGAGCAAATTAACCCTTTATTATCTTTAGAAGAACTAATGATCTTAGGCGCAGCTAAAAATTTTCTACATGAAATGGCTACTCCCCTTTTTTCTGATTATAATAAGAACTATTTAACACCATATATGATTAAGTATTAACCATTAGTAATTTTGTAATAAATGGGTGTCTTGAAGAAATACAGTCTGAGCATTAAATAGTTTTAAAATGTTGTTTAAAGTCCCTTTTTTACAACCATTATTTAAACCATTAATGTTCAAAGAAGTGCATTTTATGTAAGACATAAGCAATACGTCATATAACAAAAAAGAATGTCAAAACTACTATATAAATGTTATACTTTAAACTCATTTTACAAATAAATAACTGTATAATTAGCATAGTTAAATGCTTGAAATCCAGAATATTCAATTTGTAAATAAAATAATAGTAACAGATGCCTAAAAAGAGAAAATAGGTTTTATCAATATTAGACATAAAGTTAAACAACCTTTCAAACACGCCATGGAGTCTGGAGCTCATTGTTTGTATAGCATAGCTGAGCAAACAATCCCACCCATCAAACAGGAAAAAAATACAATAGAACATCTTCTCTTCTATTAAGAGATAACAAAAAGGAAGCAAAGAAAAACATCCCTAACTCAAGTTTCTGCAAATCCCAAAAGCTTAAAAGAATTGTAAGCTTCAGTCAGACATAACTATCAGTTTATAATAGCAATCTTACATAGCATTTAATATTATAAAACTAAAATTAGAATCCTTGAAAAAAAAATTAAATCTGAATAGTCAAGAATACAATGGTAAAAAAATGCAAGATGCAAATAGGAACAGGAAATAAATATAAATGTAAGTGTTCATTTCAAAAAGTGTTAAAATGTGTTTCTAATTATGTGCAATATTAGTCTGTCTACCTGCATGTCCGTGATGTAATAGCTGGGCGTTACTTGTTTAAATGTCTGTGAAAAAAGTCTTTATGTTGTCTGCACATTGAGTCTGGCGATATGGAATTTCATTCAATTTTTGCATTTGTGTGATTTCCGAATCACAATAAAGTTTACTTTGACTTTACTTTGACTTAAATATATAGCCATGTATAAAATAACTCTGTATATCCAAAGGTTGAAGGATGACATCCCCCCAAGACTGCCAGGATGAAAGTTGAAGAATATGCTTTAAATTAAAAAAAAAACTGTCATTTATGTGGGACTGGAAATCAATTGTACCAGTATTTCTACTTAAATAAAACCCAACAATTGAACAGATGGGACTAATGTATGTTATAAAGGATAACCTCCAGATTATGCCAGAAGTGGTATGACATTCAGAAATATATGAGTATTACTGCAACCCAGCAATTATCCAGCCAGAAATATTCTGCAATGATAATCAGTTATTTTCTGGCTTTATGTCACATCAAATCAAATCATCAGCCTATAAAGCCACCACTAACTAAATTCTCCTTGAAGCATGTAAATACCCCAAATCTGTTACCGTATAGGACAAATGCAGATTTTTTAGCATGTAAATATAAGCACATATTTGCACCCAAGAAGAACTTACACAGACTCAATGACAAAGCACATCAATTGTACATCACACTACCTCACCACTCATCCTCTGTTGTGCATGTTCAGATATTTATATAACTGTACAGTAAGAAATCACACATTGCATAAAAGGATTCCAATAATAATGACTGTCTGTCAGCTTCATCCTCAGAAAAGCCTTGCTAGGAATCAAGAGGTAGCAATGCATACCTGTAACAACTCTACTACAGATCTCGTAGATTAATGTCAAATTAAGCACAACAAACTTTGTCCGAATCCCAGAACCACCAATAGGGAAGGCACTACTGTGACAAGAAACCAAAAATCCGCCCCTGTTCATCAATACCCAAGACACACTTTCTCATGATGTTTGCATGGTACTAATATAGCTATATCCAATCCAGCTGACTTTGCTTTGGAAGGCACTGAACAACCAATGAATTTGCCACACAAAAAATAAAAATGGTGAAACACACCACAGTAGCCAAAGCAGTGCTTAAACTTCACCACCATAACTTCCATCAGCAAGAAAACCAGGAGAGACTGTCTCATCCCCAAGCTCCCCAAGATCAGAATTAACTAAACGCAAATTCCTTCCACCAGAGCACCTCCACAAATAAAGATCGCAAAGCTGAATCTTTGTGAAAGAACAAGATCAGCCCACACCAGAATCAATTAACCTCACCCCTTTCCAGTGACCAACACTCAGCTAAAACATTGCACACACATTGGCAGGACACTTCAAAAACAGTATCCCGACAGAATCACTAAATCACCATCTGAATTGTTCACGGAACTCGCACACCGACACAAAGAGCCACACTGAGAAACCCAACAAAGCAAAAATCCACAAAGCACATTACACACACTGAATCCTCCTCCTCTATCCAAGCCGAGGGCAACACTCAAAACACATAAAGAATATGCACAAGAGCACAATCACTGAAATAGTCACAACAGAACCCCCCATCCGAACAACACTCATCAAGCACAAACTCTCACCCCACCCCATCAAATCTTCCAAAGCTCTACAAAAGAAACAAAGATTCACAACATATAGCAAGTCCACAAGGCCACCCTAGCACCCACACTTCAAATCTGGCCACAGCAAACAAGAGTCATCAACTCTAACCATCCGAACCATCCCAAAACAAAACCAAAACCAAGATAAACTATGAAAAGACCTGCACCTAATTTCTGGCCACAGACACACAAGGCCTTCAACAGACACCAAATGCAGACACAAGGAATAACAGAGAAAAGAAAACTACAGTAGACCACAAAGGTGCAGACAGCACAAACAGATGCAACACACACAAGTAGAAACAAATCAACACCACATCACGCGGCATAGGACCATTAATCAAAAGCAAAATATTAATAATCTGAGAAAAATATACTATTTAACTTTTAAAAGGAAAACCCACATCTTATGAATGCAAACTATCATTAGATATTGAAGAGGGACATGATGTGAGAATATTAACCACAGATATACCTATTTACTTCTTTAATATAAATGAATTGTCCTACAAATAATGAAAAGATTATATCTAACTGATACTAAATTACAATATGAAATTGCAATATGATTAATAAGTGAATAAGATACCTTACTGCAGGAAGATCCGGATTTCACTTTGTAATATTAGCAAGAATATCACACAAATCTATAAAAATATAGAAGTAAATGTATGGGAAGCTGAAAAAAGAAAGTGAAAGTTAATATATTAATTCTAACTAAACAAAATCAATTATCCTTTATTTTCTTCTTTCTATCATTAGTCTTCCACCAGGATCTCTTGGCTTGTCTTTTAAGGGAGGGAACCATTCCAATCCATGTCTTCATTTTGTTTAAGAATGTTATTGACTTTTACAAAGGAAACAGCTGCATCCAGATCTTCAAAAATCTTCACTTCATCTGAAAGAAAAATCTTCAGTCAAGCAGGAAATAATAAATGGACTTTATTTTTTTTTCTTTAGTTCTTTAATTAGGGAGAGAAAACATGTCCTTTTGGAAATAACTGCAGAGGACTAGCCATTGTCAAAATAAGTAATTGCATTATCTATTCTGACAGGAGATTTATCACAGGCAGTTTTGAGAATTAATTCCTTGCCTTGTGAGGAGAAAAATCTGACAATTATAGATCTTGAAGATGATTTATTTTTTAATGAAGTGGTAGAAGACAGGGAACAATGTGTTCTTTCAATGCCAAAACACATTGCCTGAGGTAAAAGTAGTACCTTAGAAAGCCAGGATGTTTAAAAAATTGTGATATTGTTACCTTCGATTTTCTCAGGAAGACAAAATATTCTGATATTATTTCTACATGACCTATTTTCAAGGTCATCAACTTTATTAAGAAGAGATGTATTTTGTTTTAATAAGAATTCTATGTTGTGTTCTTCTTCCATCAGTCTTCCTTCTGCATCATTTAATGAGTCCTCTATACCAGAAATATGGGCTTTTTGTTGTTGTACAGCTTCCTGTATTTGGTCCATTTGCTTAGTGCATTTTTCTTTGAAATTATCCAGTTTGGCGTCTATTCTGTCCATCTTAAATGACAATCAGTGGATATTACTGAGAAGAGACTGCAGGTTTTTTTAAATGAAATGATTTATGATGGCTCATTTCAAAGTTATTAGTAGAGACAATTTCCAGTAAGGTATTTGATAGGAATAATTAAGTATTTCAAATAGCATGTTTGATACTATCTTAGATAGTACTTAAATGTATCAAAATATTTGAAAATGCAGTCTTTTTTTTCCATAACTCCAGTCAAAGAAATATAAAAATAGCAGAGCAGGAGAATTTTACTGCTACCCTCTCAGCATCCTAGTCAAGCCCCCTCTAAAAGGATTTCTTTCAGGTCAGGTAAATGTTTTATTTGATGCAGTTACTGATGAGGAGAATAACCTTTTGGAACAACAAAGCATCCTACATCCATGGGGCATCCTTTGCTAGGCACCCATCCAGGAAAGTTCACAGCTGCTCTTTCTATTTACTAGCCATTACTAGCCATTATACCTGATCAACCAAGAAATACAGACAGCATGGACTCCTTATGGATCCTTCTGACCTCCCATGGAAGAACATTGTCTAATATATGTTTGTCTCTGCTGTCTCAATCCAGAGTTTGCATGAAATGCACTCCAGAGGCAAGAAACCTATGTCTGACACTATAGAAATTGCATGAAATAGTGAAAAATAACCCATGCCTCATCACAGCCAGCAATTCAAGCAAAGGGGATAGAAAATATGAATCTTCACAAACATCAGATTTGAAAATTACCAAGAGGAAGGAAGTCATTGACCTGATGTTACAGATGGTTGTATTTTATCATTCAAACCCAGTAGAATATATCTACACTTTGTTTTACTGAGTGTCACTGTCACATGAGACTTTGGAACTTTGATGGGCCCAGAAGTCATACTTGATTCATACTTTGAATGCTACCTGTTTTATGATTGTTGCTATAGTTAAATGGATAGGTGTATTTTACTTCATGCTCAACAATTGATGACGTCTTTAAGGAGATCTATACTATGAATATTTTTAGCTGATACAACATTAAGTTGCAATCTTTCAAGAGGTTAAGAATGTGCCAGTCCAAGTCTCATGTTATGTACAGTGGAGGGAGGGACTATGTGTAGTTGATTGGCTAGTCAGACCCAGTGAAGAAGAAATGATTTGTGCTTATCCCTTATTAGGAAGTACACATATAGGTAAAGCATAGGGGGTGGGGAGGCTTGGCATTAGTGCAATTTAATAAGTCCAGAGATACAGTTTAAGGGTCAATTTATAGGCCCATCTAATCTGTACATTTCCAGTACAGTCTTAGTATCCATGCATTGTTTTGCTATGAACTCAGTATTGGATAGAGCAATCATAGAGTTGAAACTCATCTTAAGCTTCTCCAGAAAGATAGCGAGGAACTTCAGTTAAATGACATCTGAAGTATGATCTTATGATCTTCCTGGATGACCCTCATTAAAACAGTCTATAACCTGCTTGCTAAGGCTCAAAAGTCAATTAAGAACAGTCGCTCCTCTTTTACAGTTCATTTGGCTGTTTAATGTAAGTTTAACTCAATTGAGTGAGGGAAACCCCCTTAAAAAGCAGATCCTTTTATTCCTAGGTACCAAGATACTAATTTTATACTTATAGATTGAGTGAGATACTTTTTTAGATTAAAACCCAGTAGGCTCTATGTCTGTGAATGTTTGGTGAGAAGCTTTGAATTAAACTGATTTCTAGCTGTTAGGTGGTAAAAATAATCCTGTTGTTGAAAAATATAGAAATAATATGTTAGAAAAGCAGAACATCAATTTGGTGAGAATTCTGTACACGCACCCATTTTAAAGACAGGGCTGTGGTATAGCAACATAACTTAAATTCTGAATGTGAATAAAGGCTTAAGTGCTTCTGGAGTGGGTCACACGTCAATGCTGGGCCCTGGTGACTATTTATCATATAGGTTAAAGCATGGAAGACTGGAACACTATTACAAGTTTAAAGGAAAACAGTGGGCAGATTATTTCAGATCTAGGCTTAAAAAAATAAGTATTTTACCCATTTTTATGACTCATTATGTGGAATGAGCATAGTAGCAGATACATGTGGGAAAGCAAGTAAAGGACTTTTTTTTAAGATTACCTTACCAAAACTTATTATTATATAAGCTACACTATTACATCAACCAATCATGTCTCAGGAAGTCAAAAAAAGAGAGTCAAGCTTCTTTAAAATAAAAAGTCTGTAGACTAGATTGCTTACATGTTGATATTAGTTATTTTCTTAAATACTTCTTGTTGCTGCTTGGTATAACTACCTTATTTATGAGTGCCCTAGTTCATGGTGTACTACATGTACCATCCAGTCTTTCCATCATTTATATTATGCCTAAATGAGGAAAATATGTCCAACCTGTTTTTAACTGTACACCAAATTTTCTTGATCAAGACAGACATGAAAATATATACAAGAAAACTACCAACGTGCCTCAAGCTAGTTCTCCAAAAAGTAATAGGGGTTGACTTGGTGGGGTTTGCTGTCCAGTTAATTGCAGATCATCTCAGAGTACTGTTTTTTAATGGTACATATACGCAGTTGAATTTTGACCCAGCAGTGGTTGTTTTTGTAAATTCTTAAAAGGTGTTTCCTTCCATAAGCCTGTAATATCTATGGAAGATTCCTAAACAGTGTGACATTTTGATCACTGTTCAGGCATTAGCTGTTTTATCAGCTGCTAGAATTCTAACTAACATGCTCTAAAGTTGGCTTATACTTGTCACATAGCTATTTTTGTGTACTCTGATATTTTAATGGGTATTGTTCTTTGTCCTGCGGTAGTGTTGTCGCCTCACAGTTAGATGTTGCCCGTTCGATTCTCAGTTAGAGCGTCTTCTGTGTGGCGACATGCATGAACGGGTGTTCCTTCGTTGAAAGTTGTGCTTTAGGCCCGGCAAGTCAGCACGTAAAACTCTACTGCCAATCATTAGCGGACCGGAATTCCGCTGTGGCGACCCCTAATCGGGAAAAGCCGAAAGACACAAACATTGTTCTTTGTCCAGAATAAGCCTGAAAATTCCTTTACTCCTGTCAGTCTCATTCAACTTCTATTAATTACCTTGTTCCCAGAATCTTCATAGCCACCTGATGTCTCCTTTACTGATCTTAGCCTTCCACAGACTTTAATTCTCAGCTGTTTCTCATACCTGATATACCTCTTACATTACCTGGCCTGTTATCCTCTCCATTTACATTAATTCCTATGAACCAGCAGTCATACTTTAACCATGTTCTTTACAGTTAGAGTTTCACCTTATGAAGGCATCTCATACTTCCATTGCTTATAATCTATTTGCTGAAGAACAACAGCATGCATATGTAATAAGGAAGAGTAATGATCCTCCTGTAAAGATGGTTAACAGTACAGGAAATGTACTTTGCATAATAGCCTTTTAAACTGTCATAGAATACAGGCAATTTATTTACATGCCTCAAACTGATACCACACATCGTGTTTTTTATCTTATTATTTGAGATCTAGGTAGCAAGATTAGTCCATGAACCCTCCTCAGTCATTACTCAGGCCACAGGCACAAAAACATGGCACAAGATGAAGGCAGTATAACAGCATAATAAATAAATAGCATTCAATCAAGACAATAATGTCACAAGCACAACTGCAAGAACATAACTTAAGTCTGAAAACATAACTGTAGACAAAATGTACATTGTGTACATAGCAGAAACCTCATGCAAAACACTAGGATCCAGAAATTCATGAAGACAGTTGAAACAGCAGCAAAACCATCAGTTACAAGGATTAAAATCCATCCTTTATGGCTTGCATACAGTGTTGTGTAACAAGCTATTTCAAATCTGATGTCAGTCTTACAGAAGAGGCCACACACCCACATTGTGTGTTATGTAAATGTAGTTCTTGCTATCTTCATTACTAGGCAGAAACCACAAAGGAAATATGCCCTGACCTTGTAATTTAAAGAAGTGCACAGTTATAAGCAGGCAGGCAAGATACTCAACATATTCTTAAATCTAGCTAGTTTCCACTCAGTTAAATATATCCCTGTTTGTATCTAGTGGATAAATAATATATAATTAAACCCATTTTATGATCTAACCATTTTTGATTCTGTTTGGTGTCTTACACTTGGTTGAGTATTGTTCACTTACACTGTATCTCATTTCAAGGCATTGACCTAGTACTAAATTAAAGACTAAGTTGCACAAAATAACAAAAAGCAATATAGTCTTTCTGAAATACAGATATACTGCTGTATGATGCGTTATGGAGAAATGGGAGCCCATAACAAGTGCATGTCACTTGTGGCAGCTTTCAGTTATGGCTAGCAGGAGTTGTCTGCATAGTTTTTACAACTAACAACATTGCACAGCAAACATCTGCATGTAGCAGCATGCCTCGGTCTTGTTCCAGTGCTGCTACGTGTTAGTTGTTCCTATGGGCAATATTACTATTACTCGTTACCCTTGCTAGTTAATGGTCTTTTCAGTTCCATTCATAGATTGCCCTTTGTGTCACAGACTGCTTACATCGCAAGATCTTAGCAGATGGGGTCATTAATGTACAGTTAGTTCCTAGGTCTGACCTGCAGTACCTATTTTAATTTCACTAGAAGGCTTTCATTATGATTGACAAACTGTTCAATGAAATCACAGGTGTTTATCTACTTTGATCTCTCAGCCTGAATTCCATTTCCCCTATATAATTTTTATATGCATCTAGCTAGTTTTTCCAATTATTTTCCAGTATCTGTCACTTTCTTCCAGTGTTTCTATTTACAATATAATTATGTTTATTATTAACTTCCATAATAAATAGCATACAGAACTAACCATTAAGTTGGGAAAACAAGGATGTGTATCCTTAATAGAATACATAAGTAAAGCTTTTTTTAACTATGTACACGTTATTTCTTCTGAAAGGAGGGTTACTGCAAGACTCAAATGTGGTGATTACTTCTTTGTACTATCCAATTTTAGGAATTCTAGTTTGCCAGTCTGAGGTGCAGGTTAAATAATTGAGACTGCTCTACCAGAAGTGGATTCGTAGGACATTGATCCTTTTCCAGACATTGGGCATTCAGTTTTCTCCTAAAATCACAAGTCATCCATCAATGTGACAAAACTAACAGGTACCTTGTATGCTGTAGAATGTAGAAGCAGGTGATGTGCTCTTTTTGACCTAAATTATAAATATAGGGATTGATGTTGTCTTTTAATTTCACCTGACAGAATATCCCACGAGATTCAAGAAGCTCAGAGCAAGGACGGTTTTAGCCTTGCGCCGAGCGTCCTTACTACAGATGGTGCAGCAGTGCCATATGAATATGTATGATGTGCACAGGAAACATGTGCGCGTGCAGGGGGCGTGTACAAGTGCTCTACGGAGGCTGTGCAAGCCTGATAACCCTTGGGTCGACACAACGTATGACATGTGTCCCAACACGGGGAGAGTGAGCAGTCTGTAGTGGTGTGTTTATACCCCACTTGCACCCACAGAAAGGATGAGTGCTGTAGAGGAGTTTGCATTTGGGGGAACTATGGGTATGCAATTATAGGCCTAGGCATGCAGGTGTTGGCTGGCACAGTCGTATTAGGACCACCCCGGGGATGTAAGTAATATTCCAAAATGGGCATACTTGAAGCCCATACCTCTCAACCCCTAAGAGCAAATCCACTGGACAGGACATAAACCACTGGTGGAATAAATAGGGAACATACCTCTGAACTGTCCCCGATTTCCAGTGACGTCCCTGATTTTGACTCAATTTCTAACTCTATCCCACTTAATCCCTCCTAAAACTAGTGACATTTGGAGGAAATGTGGTAAATTACACATAATGAATAATGACAACAATTAAGAGTTATAAACATCATTTACCTCAGAAAATGTGTATGAATTCATATGCTCTGAGTCGGTCAATGTGTCAGGTTAATAACACCAATAATTTAAATCTGTTCCTGATGTTGTTATGCCATGTCCCTGATTCAGTTTGTATTTTTCCCCAATCGTATGAGAGGTCTGATATGGACAGAAAGCACATATTCCACTGACAACCTTAGAAAGATGATAGAATATTAGGTATGCAGTAGCATGACTCGGCTGAAGGATGTGGGTTCCAAAACCCAATTACTTGTTTGTATTGAAGAGTGTCATTTCCCATGTATTAGCCAGACAGGTGCAGATTGTAAGAGAAACACACCAATAATATGAATCAATCTCTGGACAGGCCGTGGATTCCATACAGCCGAACGGAACGCTGTCGCCTAATGGGGAGCCATTCCCAATACTGTAGGCATGTAATCCGATGTAATAGGCATCACAAGGTAACATTGCAGTCCTCACTCCAACCCAGGGGTGTGAGTGTCAGATGCAAACACCAAATGCAGTGCATTTGCAAGTGTGGGAGCAAGCGGGTGTAAGCCTGTTTGGCCGCCAGTATGCGAGTATTACACTGGTAAAGCAATGTAGAGGCTAACTGAGTGTAAGAAACTGTAACCGGAGGTTAGCATTGCTTAGCTCCATGCAAACCCATGCACACCCGCTCACAACTGCTTTAATGTGCCTTAATCACTCCATATCCAATGGCCTTGTTCTGCCCAGCAACAAGGCTCGAAACCAGGACCCTGCACACACAGCTATTGTAATTTACCACTAAGCCATGGCAGATATACAAACATTGGATCTTATCACAAACATATCATCCAGCGCAGTCATTCAACAGTATAGGAAATGTATTCCATAATGTAGATATATGTGTGAGTGTTTATGTCCAGATATAGATACATACATATATATAGGTATATCAAGAATATCCCATGTGACAACAAAGCATTACAAGGAATGAAAAGGGAAACAACAGCAATGCCTGTAATATGTAGTGGTGTTGTCCTATGTAATATCAAGACTCCCTCAGACAGACATGTGTCATTAATATACGCAAACATTTGTACATTGGCCAAATACATCACTCTGTGCATGTTATTTACATTAAAACAACAGTTCCTGTCCAATCATTATGTGAGAACAGTACTCTTGCAAGGTGCTGTGTGCAACATCATCATCATGATAAAGGTAAATGGGGTAACCATAGAGGGACCGGTAGTGTTGTTTGTATAATGGGATCATCTGCATCACATGTACCTGAAACCTTTAGGAGTCATGTGCATACTAGAATCGTGTGCCTGAAAGACAGGGGTGAGGACAACTGGAGTATGTTGTGATCCATATTAAAAGGGTTACATGTGTCCAGTGGACATGTGTGTGAAATGGACAGCTATGTACGGGGCAAATGTTGTTCTAGGAACCTATTGGCCTTTTGTTTCCGTAGGGTGAGAGTGGGATGTGGGGGAAGGAGAGTAGGTATGCTCGTGGAGGATAGGTAGGTAGGATGGCAGACAAGACAGCATACAGAGTCAGTATATGACACATGCAGGGGGATACATCTTGCATGGGGAGGGGTGTTCAGCAGCCGCAAGCCCAGGAGCCCCCAGATGGAAACAGAGGGACGGAGGTCCCCAGCCATGGGCAACCACCACTGCACCAAAACAGCTGCAAAGATGGCAGTGCTGGGCGCTGTCTAGGAGGGGCAGCCTCACCCTGTAAATGTTACACTCTGCCCTCGAGCTGGAGTATTTGGCCTTGAAACCCCTTATTGAGCCCCCTATGCTCCACATCTGGGACTGTACGACAGTGGACATGTTCTGTCTGGACCTGCTCCCAGGGGAGACATGCCCCATCCTCAGTGGTGGTACCACCGGAAGGTGGTGCAGAGCCAACAGAGGTAAAGGTCCAAGGCTGGGCCTCTGATGTGCTGGTGCCCGGTGCCATGGCCAGCTGAAGAGGGACAGGAGGTTCTGCCGGGACCTCCAAACCCATACAGCCTATGGTGTTGCAGTTTAAACACAGATATGGCTTAGTAATAGTCAACAGCATTCAGGATGACTTACAACAGCATGCATAGATATGACCATCAACCCAGCACAACAGATGGTATACATTTGCAGAGGGAGCACAAAACATGCATATATACTGCATGACATCTGTACAAAGTGTAGAAGACTTGTGACTGCAGCAATGAACTGTGGCCCATTATTGGCATGTCACTGAGAATCCCAGACAGTGTCTGTCATACCACTGTTTCATGTGACATATGTCCAATCAGGGTTGCGATGGCAGTAACTCATCACTATCACCATGTACTGACTGCAATCCTCACACTACAGACCTCGCAACCATTCCGAATTACTCAGTTTTTACCGAGTTTTGGGTTCCAAATGAAGGGGTGCCATGATTTCTGAGTGGCACCCCTTCATTTCTGACTTTTTTGCTTTTTTTAAAATGTTTGCGCTCTCGGAGCTGGCGTCATCATGTGCGCAATGACATCAGCTCCGTCAGGCTACCAGCCAGTCGGAATTGAGCTCAAGGAACTCACATCATCATTTCCGGCTGGCTGAATTGAATTGCAAGCTGGCAGGAATGGGGAACAGCAGAGGAACTTGTGTGTGGCCAGGAAGCTGAAACGGCGGGAATGGGGAACAGTAGAGGAACTTGTATGCAGGCCAGGAAGCTGAAATGGCAGAGTTTGTGAGCAGTGGAACAGGAACTACTCAGGGCAGAGTTTTTGAGCAGAGCAGGGATTAATGTCAGGAAGCAATGTGAACTACTCAGGGTAAGCTGGAACCACTCATTATTCAGGTGTGTGTGTTTGTAAATGCCCCCATATAATAAACTTGGTGGCTAGAGGTATGCAGGCTCAAACCCTGTACCTTTGGTACAGGGTAAAAAGAGCCTACTATCCCTAGCCAACACCATTTCTGAGTGAGTTGAGAGCCATGATGAGAAGTGAGAACATTTTTTTTCTGCTAACAGTTGAAAGTTATGCTCTGAGCTTTGTCCAGATTTTTTTTGTACTAAGAGTTGAGAGAGCTATGATGAGAAGTAAGAACATTTTTTTGTGCTAAGAGTTTAGAGCTATAATGAGAAGTGAGAACACAATTTGTATTCCCCCATTATTGTTTTTGTGCTAACAGTTCAGAGATATGGTGAATGAGAAGTGAGAACTGAATTTTTATTCCCCCATTATTGGCTTTGTTGTTTGTCCATGTTTTTTTGTGTTGAGGTTAAGAGCTATGTTGAGAAGTCAGAAATGAATTCACTAAATGATGGCTGTTAAGTTTCAGTCTTCCTATTTTTCAGGCAGCTGCTGATTTGGCATAGTGGCATGTTGTTCTGACTGTAGTGCATAGAGTCCTGGATTCAAAACCTACCAGTGAAATGCATGAAGGTAACACAACATTGTATTCTAGCAACTTTATAAAATTATACAAGCAATGTTTAAAATGTGTCCCTGGTTTTTAACCTTTTGTCCCCCTCCCCCCCCCAAAAAATGAAATTGAAAATAAGTGCGAGACGCTGTGCAAGATGCCTATGGCTTACACTACTTTCATTCTATTTATACTGTGGGTGTGGAAGCAGACTTTTATGATGGAAAAGTTCTGAATTGGGCAGTTTTGTCATTATTGGTTCATGTGTTTTGTTTCATTGCCTACAGTACAGATTACTAGTAAAATGTTCAAACAATAAATTTAAAATGCGCTCTAACATGTGTGTTGTATTATACAAGGAATATAATTTAATAAAGTCAGGAAGGTCTATAAAGAAAAGAACACATGTATGTTTCTTGTTTTGTGTGCAAGGGGCCAATGATTTGAAAACAGCCCAAAGGTAATCTTTATCCACCACTGGCCAGATGCATTTTCTTTGGATATGGTGTGGGTTTCAGTGCTGTTTTAATGAATGTGAGTTTCAAGGGCAAAGAAGTTTTAATGTCAAGCCTATTTTCATTGTGAGACAGTATTGCTTTGTTTACCAGATGATGTCTTTTAGTGTTTCTGCATTGTTGTGCTGTAAAATGTAAAAATAAAATAAAAATCATTGTAACATTAGTGTTTATGGTAAATGGGGCGAAATAGCCAGGTAACAGGACATTGGAATGGCTGCAGCGGGACTCTGGTGCCATGTTTTGGTGGTCTGTTCTTCAATTTGCGTTCGAAAGTTGGTATCCCACAATTCCATTTGGAGTGGGTGGGGTTACATAATTATGTATGCAAATTAGATGTTAATCAGCGTACAGATTTGTACCTATTTTTCATGGGCCTTGTCCAGATTTTTGATGTTTCCAGGTTGAGAGGTATGACAGACTATGCTCCTGCATGTGTGTTCAGTGAGTAACACAGGAAACAAATGGTTCCACACACTGACCAGTCCACAGATGGCCCTACAGATGGGGGTCCCTCACAAACAGAGCACTGCCTTGTCAGTTTTAAAACATGCAGAATAGCCATTACCACACACAACTTGTTAAACAGGCAGTAGTCTCAATGAAGCATAGCTACACTTACATGCTATAGTCATGTCTGGCACATCACCCTCCTGTCTTTGGGCTATTTCCCACTGTGTATGTTCTTTGAGAAACATCCAGATATCATCTGTGATGCCGTTACCAAACACCAGATCCAGCTACCACTCACAGTGACTGTCATGGGGAAACACCAACATGTTGTTCCTAGATATTGTACTGTGTTTCCATGTGATTGGCTATGGGAACATCATCACAGCTGTGCCACATGCAATCAGCTAGAGGAGGACTGCAATAGGTGCAGAGACCATCACCTGATCATGACCATCACTTACACAACACAAGCTGCTGCTGAGCATGTGTACAACTCCACATCCACCAGAGAGTGTGTGGGAGGGACAGACAGAGGCAAAGTACATCAGAGAAGGGCTTGGAGACTAAAACCTAAGTATCGTCTGTCACACACCTACCAGTACAGGGGGTCAAACCCCTGGCTGACTAGTCATTACTATTACAAGTGCATGCAGTTACTCCATGTGCCACAAAGCTGACATGTTGGTGTGCTGTAAGAACATATATGTGTGCTGGTGAGCAACATCTGCAACAGAGATGTAGTAGACATACATTAGGTGTAGCACACATGGCTGTCCACATGAACGGATGTCATTGTCAACACAACCACACTCTCTAATGGTCTCACATTGACAGTCTTTGCCAGGCCCACAAATACACTTCCAAACTACTTAGTTTGCTACACTGCAGTAATGCACAGGTACTACATGCACCACAGGGGATATCTGGAGGTTCTATGGGCAAGGCATGTGAACATGTTTGACATCTGTCGGTATGCCAATGGGAGTTATACTGGGAGTGACTGTGGTTGGGAGCATCATACCCCACACAAAGACACAAGGTGCCAGTACTGACATGCATGTGTGCATTACTTCATGGGTGTGTAGTGGTTGGTGGTGCAAGATGGCTGTACAAGGCTAGGTGAGGGATAATCCTTGGCATCACGCCATGCGACAGTGGTGTGCAGTGTGGTACAGGGGTGTAGTGTCTACAATGTCCCACACAGATGGGTATTGTAAGAACTGTCTTGACATCTCAGTTACCATTGTGTATGGCCATAGCTTTGCAATGCATGCCATGTCTGTGTTTGATAGTCCTTGACATGGACATTGCCTGGGATGTGCACAACCCACAATAATGTACAGTGACATGTACAGGTGTACCTGGTTTGGCTGGCACATATTGTGTACACAGACTGTTATCCTCTGATATGCCAATACTGGCCTGGTGTGGCAGGACCTACTTATAGACAGCAGGTTGACCCTGCACCTGCATTGATAGCATGATACAGGTATTCCCTGGTGTCAGTGGCATCGGTCCATACAGGGCACATGTGTAAGGCATTGTATGGCCTCTGTGGATCACATTTGATGGCACCGCATATGTTGCAGGCATCCAGTGGGGAACATAGTGAAGGCACATTGTCCACAATTATGTGCCTATTGTACTGCTGTACAGGGTGCCATGCCCTCTGCAGCCCACTGCAATCACACCATGCCTACTATCTGTCATCAATGTGCAGGGTACTAGCAACATAGCGGGATATTCTAAGCAAGTGTGTTTGTGTATGACACATGTATTCCGGGTAATAGTAGAGTTGCATACTTTGTTCACCAGGCCTTTTTCCAGATGTAGGGGTATGGCTTGCCAGTACAGTCCCTTGGCTAACAGACATCTGTACTCCTCATGAGGTGGACATTGTGACATATAATATGGACACCATATAGGAAAACTACAAAATCCACTCCCCAACATGTCCAGTGATTAGACACTCACAGCCACCTCCACACAGGCTCTGACTGTTGAACACACCTGCCATGTCTTGGAATAGAACCCATACCTAACTAGTATGTCACACTACAGCATTATGCAGTTATAGCATGCACTATGGAGATTAATGGGTTACAGCAAGCCCAGAGGTGTATTACTAGGTGGGTGACAACAGCAGGATTGCCAAAGGTGGTTATGTGAATTGTAAATAGTGTGCATACTCTAAAAAGCATTGTTCTTGTCTCAGGCAGACAGAGAGAAAGAGAGAGATACACACACAGTTGCCTTCTCATGGAATAGAACCCCTACCTAGCTAGTTTATCACACTACAGCAATATGCAGTTACAGCATGTGCTATAAAGAATACTAGGTTGCAGCACTCCCAGAGCTGTATTTCTAGGTGGGTGACATCAGCAGGATTGCCAAAGGTGGTCATGTGAATTGTAAAGAGTGTGCATACTCTGAAAGGCATTGTTACTTTCTCAGGCAGACAGACAGACACACGCAGTTGGCCTTTTTTGGAATAGAACCCCTATCTAACTAGTTTATCACACTACAGTGTAGTACGCACTATGGATAATACTGAACTACAGCAGTCCTAGAGGTGTATTTCTAGGTGAGTGACATCAGCAGGATTGCCAAAGGTGGTCATGTGAATTGTAAAGAGTGTGCATGCTCTAAAAGCATTGTTTCTTTCACAGGCAGGCAGGCAGACACACACAGTTGACCTGTCTGGGATTAGAATACCTACCAAGCTAGTTTAACACACTACAGCATTACGCAGTTACAGAACGCGCCATGGAGATTACTCGGTTACAGCAGTCCCAGAGGTGTATTCGTAGGTGGATGACATCAGCAGGATTGCTAAAGCAGGGCATTCCAAGTGTACTGGGAGATGTACATGTCTGTTACCTGTGTGTACCTGCTGCTTACTGTCATGAAAACACATTTACACCTGCTTACAACTGTCTTATGCAGTCCTAATTGATAGTATCAACAAGACTTGCAGGTCTTTAACCCTGGACCATGCACACTGAGGTCACTGGATGTACCACTAAGCCATCTGGGTTGCATACATGTTGCATGGAGTCTATAATGCACATCCTACTACAGGTATTTCACAGCACTGAAAACAAATGGGACAGAAACTTTGTGAACATATGTACAGTACCCTTGAATGTACTGTACTCTGTGAAACAACAAAGACAAGTCTACATCTGTACAACTGTCATAACTACATAAATAAATTTATATATATATATATATATATATATATATATATATATATATATATGCACCTACAGGATGTGCACACACACACACACACACACACACACACACACACACACACACACACACACACACATATATATATGCATATACACAGACACATCCATAGCTATATATATATATATATATATATATATATATATATATATATATATATGTATATACACACACCCACGTCTGAACATCCTTTGTGACATAGAAGGTTTCCAAAGGAACTTTGTAGACACCGGTTACCACAGATGGCTACCATGGTGTGCTAAAAGACATTACACATGTGTATGCCTGGCTACAGAGTAGTCACACAAACATGCACACACTTGCCAGTATTGTGCATACACGTCTTGCCTATGTAAAGGTAACTAGTACAGTGGTATGCAGTTGGGGTATGTGTCGCAGAATACATGCAATTACACTTACTCTGATTCCACTTCTGAGCTGGGTGACATCACAGGACCGATTACTTGCAGTGGGGATGGGGGAAGTGAGAGGTTTAGCAGTTGACAAGGATAAAGGCCAGTGCAAAAGGAGGTATCTCTTTGGAATGCAGCAAAACCCGCTGTCATGACAGGATGCAGACACAAATACACACACATAATCACACTCAGCCATTTGCTGACACACACACTCAGGCATTTGCTTAGACACACACACACTCAGCCATTTGCAGACACACACACACACACACACACACACACACACACACACACACACACACACACACACAGTTGCCAGTGGTGGGATCAGAACTGCTGCCTATCTACCACCAGTCACCTGTATGTCTGTGGCGTTCACAGTTTTCTGTTTTCAACATTTTTCTACTAGTGTTTTCTATTTTTACAACTACACAAGGTTATACTGGGCATGCTCATACACTTAGTAACAAAGGTCTTGTTGGATGCACTAACTCAAATTTCACAAGATGGCAGTGGGTACACTCATACACTTAGTAGCACAGGGCTGTTTGGGATGCACTCCAATTCTAACCACTGAAGGCCACAGTGTGCATGCTCAAAAACTTACATGTAGAGAACATGTTGTAATGGACTCCTATTGTAAACACACAAGTTTACAGCTAGGTACATCTTACCTGTCAGTATGTATGCACATCATACTGGTTTATACCTGATGCCTGTATGTGTCCCTTAAATGATATATCTGTGTCTGTGCTGTGTGATACACATGCATACATGTACATGAAGTACTGACATATATATGTAACGTATACACATTCATGCATGTGTGGACGTGACAGACAATAGGTTACCTGGTTCACACAGATATTCTACCTACAGCATGTATCACACACCTTGCTGCCCTGAACAACATACATTGATAGCAGGTTGTGGACAGTGCATTATACGTGGAACAGTGGCATGTGCAAGCATAATGTGTGAGCCACCATGTGTAATGGTACTGAGGTGCAGGTGTCAAGATGACCTCTCCTGGCTGTGTTAGTAGTTGTCATTATTAGCAGGACTGCTACCCTAAGTATATCTCACATTGGTCATATACACAAGTTCTGCTGCTGTCCGTAACCTTACAAGAGGCATTTGCTACCAAGCACTTTAATGCCACGTGCAGTGATGTCATGGTATGAGTGGCAACTGCTAGACCAAAACAATGAGTCAATGTCCTGCTGTTATTATGAAGTTGTCCAGTGTCTGTCATTCTGGGCTGTCATGACCGAATGACAAGCCTTCAGCACAGAGCACATGCATCCATGTTACACGTGTGTATGGATAATACCTAAGTCACATTTACCCATATAGCCGCATTCCAAGGCAAATGTCCTACACCCAGAAGTAACACCCTGACACCTACATGACAATTGCACTGGATGCTTATGCTAACCAGTGCTAGGTGTGTGGCTTTAGTAATCCATTTGCTCAATGTAGAACCTACAATGGGGAATACTGACATCTGTGCAGTGAGGAACACCTGGCTGAAGGCTCTGTAGTGCACAATTGCACTACCACCATATAACTCAGATCCAGATATGTGGGCCATAACAGTGGCATGGACCATTCCAGGTGGTGGTGTACACATATTCATAAAGGCTACTCACATGTAAAGACCACTACTCTGACATAATGCATCAAAGATGAGTCAGGTGCAGGTGACAGTAGCAAATGCTGCATTCTAGGTTGTATCCTCATATACATCCACCACCTTGTTCCCAGACTACCAACACACATCCATATGTGGTATGACATAGTATGGTAGACCACCAGATAGCCCTCGATTGGTGGACTGTACCTAGGCCTACATCAACTGTGCAAAGTACCCATGTACAGACACAGCTGCATAATGTGTTATGCAATGCAATAATACAATTGTTTGTAACCAGCTCAGTTGTACACATACCAGGGTCCATCGGATGTTGTCAGCATTAACACGGTCGATTGTTGCTGTACTCCAGTAAACAACACCCTCATGGTTGGATATGACCTAACTGTACCTGCCCTGGATATGTACATCCCACACTCATGCAACATAAATTACATTACCATAGCTTTCGTTATCCCTTCTACATACAGGTGGCTACAGTCATTACACACATGCACATGGCAGATAGCATGCTAACAGTACATAAGGTTTGATATCTATGTTGACAGAGGTAATACTCCCTCTCTACTGGTCACCCATGACACCTATCATATCATACAACAACCCATGTGGCATGTATGTCTTTAGAAATGTCCACCTAATGCAATGTCTACAAACATATCCAAATAACAGGACCATAGGACCTACACAAGGCCTGTATTGACAGACTCAGGGAAATCCAGCTCTGGTCTGATGTTCCTGAGTAGTCACATGTGATATGTTCATGACATGTACAGTCATGTATGGCCACAGCTCCTACATATACCCCATGTCAACAGTTGCAAGCCATACATGCTGTGTGCTGTCTGGACATTAGCCTTAATACCACAATAGCCAGTACATGCTGGGGTGAGATGTTTACAAGCCACAGACCTTGCACATGCTTGAATGTGTGTACTGCCCATCTCTAACAGAGCACATTGCTGGCACTCTTCCAGTAAACATGAGGTGTGTGTGGTAAATATGATGTGCTCACTGTTGACCATTACAGTGCCCTGCATCACCATGGCACTGTCAAGTAACAGTTTGTAGGAGCATTACATGGAATAATGCTGTGTGTGTCTCGCTGATATGTACTGTTGTAATATATGTACACTTGGCTACTCTGTGAAAGTGGTGATGTCTTACCAGTACATGAATGCAGCATCCATTATGGTGTAATGCTCGGCTATGTTTCACACATGGCATGGGGAAGGTGTGGAATGTATCCTCTTGACCTGCTAGTGCACTTACTGATGTAGACCGCATATGTGTACATGTATTGATGTTTGTGTAGATTCCATGTGTGTGCAGTGTCTGATGTCTGAAGGTGACTGTTGTCTTAGTACATCATACTGTTGTAATACAGCCTCAACATTGCCAACTGTATATGGTGATATGCTCTAAGTACAGTAAGCCGTACATGAGGTATGGACAGATGTTTGGACATGACTAATAAGTGGTGGGGCTTCTTTGCAGATGAATGATTACTAAGGACATCTCACTGGTGTGTTACAACCAGTCCTACAATAACCTGTGTAACTGCTAAGGTCAGGTTTTGTTAATTGATGTGGAAGGCAGGCAATGAAGAATGCTGTAAGTGTGACACTGAAGGCAAACCTCATGACACCTGTAACAGTAATACCTCCCCTGTGCATATATTGCACATATATCAGCACAGTTGTCAAAGGAAAGAGCCAGTAAGCATTGTACCGGATGTGATAGTGCTGTACTTCTGTAGTACCTATCATGAGATAGGCAGGTGTTTGATTCACAGTACTGGCATGTGTGTGTGTGTGTGTGTGTGTGTGTGTGTGTGTGTGTGTGTGTGTGTGTGTGTGTCCGTCCATATATGTCACGTATGGCTGGGAATACATCCCACATGTTATCACTCTCCTGAACACTGTTGTTGACACCAGTACAGAGTGAAGTGTAGAAAGAAAGGCATAGGCAGGTGGTTAAACCTCACACATGTAAAGTATCTGTATGTGTGTGACATAGGTGTATATCTTTATGAATGCCACAGTGTGTGTGTGTGTGTGTGTGTGTGTGTGTGTGTGTGTGTGTGTGTGTGTGTGTGTGTGTGTGTGTGTGTGTGTGTGTGTGTGTGTGTGGCTGTCCGTGTGTATGGCTGTCCGGTTCCTGGAGTGAGGCTGTATTTTACCATAGTGAAATGTTAATGCCCCCTCCCCTCATCCACTCAATGCAATCTAGCATCCCTGTTGATATCATCAATTGGAGACAGGCATTCTAACTGCCTTTTAAAATGTACACCCTGGGGTGTGACCTGTTGTTACATAGCCTACTGATGGACCCCCCCCTCCCCACATACACTCACTGCATTGTAGTATCCCTGCCGATGTCCTCAATCGTAGGCTATTCCAACTACCTGTACATGTGTAATCTCTGTGGCACGTCTTGTAATTGTGTAGTACTATAATGATGATATGCACATAGGCAGGGGTTCTCATCCGAACACTGGCAAGTGTGTGTGTGTGTGTGTGTGTGTGTGTGTGTGTGTGTGTGTGTGTGTGTGTGTTTGTGTATGTGTGTGTCAGAGTGTGTGCTACTGTGTCTGTGAATCTGTAGGTGTGTCTGTGTTTGCATGCTGTCATGGCACTGGGTATTACTGCTTCCCAATGAGAAGCCACTATTTCCACTGGCCTTTACCCTTGTCATCTGGCATACTACTCTTTTACATCCTCCGCGCTCCAGGTAACTATACCTGTGATGTCACCCACTATGGATGTGACGGCTCTGAACACAGTAGCTTACTACACAACTATCATGCTCTTGGATCATTAGAACAGTAAACATAATTGAAACGTGGGAGAATATAACTGTGATGTGGAAGCTACAAAGTGTATGCAGGTATTGTCATACTGACCTGTGGGTAGTCAACATGTACATATGGGACAATCGCAAACACCGACATCCCCGGCACATCAAACTACACCTGAAAGAGGAAGGCAGAACGTCAAGATCAACATGCTGTTAGTGTTGTTACACATGATACATACTGTCAAACGTACAAAATGCATTCTAAAACTGTAATGCATGGTATGTATGCTGCCTGTCAACACTACTCAATAATATGAATCTACAATTGTCTACCTAGTATGTTCATCCTGTGCATCAGACCATATGAACATATGGTGTGGATGATAGGGATGTGGCACAGGCATCATCATATGCACAGGGTGATAATGTTTGCCAGAGGCCTAGGCTGTGCCATTGGATGACATCATGTGTGTGTGTTAGGGCCTGTGATATAATTGGGCGTGTGTGGATGTTATGCATGTGTGTGTTGCGGTGCCCTACATTTGTTTCCAGTGTGTGTGTGCATGCATGCACACAGGTCTGGCATGTGGCTGGCCTACACAGGGGTATTATTGACAGCTGCAGACTGTACAAGGCAGGGTTCACAGTTCACGGTGTCCAGACACAGCCATGTGGCCTGCACCTGCCAGGGGTTGCATGGACACTACCAAGCAGAGGTCCAGATTGGGTACTGTATGATGACACATGTCCACTGGAATCGTGTCCCATTTGAGACCATCCAGGACCATGTGTACATGGCCTGCTGGGTCCTGGTGTGAACTGCACAGCACCAGCTGCACTGCTGCTGCTACCACCACTTTTGGAGTGGGCATGTGCAGTAGCATGTTCACGTAGACCTTCAACAGGTGATGTAGCTGACCTACTTCCACCTGCCCGATGCCTCACTCCCACCAAATGTTCAGCACAGACATTCCATGCTCGAGAATTGACATGCCACGGTCAAGGACTCCCACCATGTCACCCAATCGTCTATCCAAAACATCTGCAAGATGATGGTGAGCATTTGCAAGTGCCTGGATGTTGTCAGTTAATGAATGGACAGCAGCCCTCTGAAGCCTCAGACCTCTCTGTTGTGCCATTCAGCACATGCCAGTGCCTCCATTACAGCCCAAAATATGCGTCTGGTGACTTCAGCTGATGTGCTTTGTCTCACAGGGCATGTTGGCCAGTGGTGCTCCTATGAGCAGTGCTGAGAAAATGCCTGTGTGGGACATCACCAGTCTGTTGACTGGGATCATGGTGTGCAGGCACACCTTCCATAGTCACCACACTTCCCTGTTCCATGCTACCACCCGCCAACTGTCTTTCCTCTATGGCCAGAGTTGATGCGGTATGTGCAGGCAGGGGAACTGTGTGTGAGAATGAGGGGGAGACAGGTGGAATGGCAACCAATGGCATAGATACAGCCCCTGACAACCCTGCCTGTGCCTCAATCATACTATCATCATGACTGCTAGAGTCTGTGGGGGCACTAACATCAGGTGGACCGCAGGAGGGCAACACACCTACATCAACACCTGTGAGGGGAAGACAAGAACTGTACATTACAAGTTATA
Source organism: Protopterus annectens (assembly GCF_019279795.1). Classification (NCBI taxonomy): domain Eukaryota; kingdom Metazoa; phylum Chordata; order Ceratodontiformes; family Protopteridae; genus Protopterus; species Protopterus annectens. The sequence goes on from NC_056744.1 coordinate 1,235,309,133, forward strand.
CCAGACCCAGACAGATAGACACACACAGTCAGACAGACACACACACAGACAGAGACACACACATAGAGACACACATACAGACAAAGACACACACAGACAGACACACACAGACAGACACAGACACACACACACACAGACAGAGACACACACAGACACACACACACACACACACACACACACACATAGACACACACACACACACACATACACACAGACAGAGACAAACACACAAACACACACACAGACAGAGACACACACACAGACAAAGACACACAGACAGACACACAGACAGAGACACACACAGACAGACACACAGAGACACACAGAGACACACAGACAGACACACGCACACAGACACACACACATACACACACATGCAGACACACACAGACACACGCGCTACATGCAGGTGATATGGCAAATGGTATTCAGCTTAGACAATTATAGTTTCAGCTTAGACAATTATAGTGGTAATTATACATCCCTCAGTTGCACACAACAGCATGCATGTGTTATAACAGACGGCATGCATCTTACACAATTATAGTGGTGGTTAGCATACATACCTGCATTGCACCATTTGTGTTAGTAGCCTATGCCCCATACCTGCAACACAATGCATGCACTTTGCACCATTGCACCACACTGCCATGGTGTGTGCAACACACACCACATGTTAACAGACCATTGCTGACCTTTGTACATCTGCCACTTATGCTTTGTGTTGGCCACTGCCCCTATGTGTGAGGACATGAGCAGTAGGGTATATCGACTGCATACTATGTTTTCCTGAGCCCTAGCTTGTATATCTCCCCCAAAGCAGTGCATGTCTGTTCAACATTATTCCATCTACCTCTGAGCTGAGTGTAGACACTGTGCATGTGGCTGTACACACATATTTGACATGGCTGTCCCTACTTTGCAATGGTGCCACAGACCGGCACAGGTTTACAGTAGACCAGCCTGCTGTGTGGTGTATGACCTTGTCAATCAAATGTAGTATGATATGTCTTCCGCTGACATGTTGAATGACATGCATACATGTGTAACACAATGGTGTCCTTTCCAATCTACAGTACAGTAATGGTGTCCCAATGCAGGGACGTGTTATACTAACATGGGCCTTCAGCTGATGCAATGTTGTCTGTCCACCCTACAAATATGCAGGGACATACTGCACATTGAGCTGATGTGCATAGCAATTGCAGGGCATCATGTGGCTTCACAATTGCTATACAGTGTGAGCTACTGATGCAGTTCATAGCCATGACTATGTTCACATACAGTACATATCTAATGTGGAATATGACCCACGTCGCTGAGGTGTATACACAATAAACCCTAATGTGAAATGTGTGACACAGGTCACAGAAGGGTATACAGATTACACCCCTGCACATCTGCAACCATATTACTGATGCCTGGCAACTATGCCCACACATGGCTAACTTAGCAGTACTCTATGTCCCGCATGCCATCTGTTTACCTCACACACATGAGGAGTAGGCATAACAATGATGTCTGACACCAGCAAGGTGAATGTACTGTATCTGTGGTTTGATGTGGATGTATGTGTATGTTGTGCAACACATGTATATATTTGGATACTGTATAGGTGAATGCTTCCATGTTGTGACACACTCAAGATGTTCTAGACATGTTATGTGGTGGTTTCATGTTATGCCTACACAAGCTGTGCACAGGCCTGTATGATGTTTAGTGTTTCACATCTGCAATATCACCATTACACAAAGGCCATAGTTGTATTGTGTTGAGCCAATGTACAACAGGGTGTACACACATGTACATCCCTTCGACTATGTGCATTGCTTCATGTCTCTGGCCATACTCCATGGCCATGTGTACACATGGTCAGTCCAATGGTTGTGATGGCCATCTTATTTCACATGTCAGTGTTATCCCATATGACATACACCCATAGATGTCATATGCTCCACTGAGGACAGGGTTATGCAGACAAAGGGTGGTATGTATGGGATGTGAGACACGTGTTGCAGTCAGCCCACTACATGTCATGGACATGTCAGATAGCACATGACATTGTGTGACATTCATAGTAAGGGTACACTACACAAGGGTGTATACTGTGGGCCGGTCACACTCCAGCTCAAACACATTTAGAGTGTGTGCACACATATGCTCTCTGTACAGTACTGTTTGTATTCCCAACATGTGTAATGCTGATATGTAGCATCTCTCCCTACAGTGGAACACACCTCCACCATTGTATTCACTGTTGTCCACACATCTGGTAATGACAGTTTGGAAGGTTTAGTGTAGGTGTTTCACATAGTCTTCAATTGTTTCATATAGGTAAACAGTGTGATGCATTGCAGGTCTGACCAGTGTCCAATAACAGGACCACCATACATTATGTGTATGTGTGTTATGTCAGATAGCATGCAATTAATATGTTCCGTGCATTATCAAGCCTGATAAATAATAACAATCTCACCTGACACAGGCTGCTGTCGCTCCAAAACGCCAGAGGTACCTAAACAGGAGTGTCACAGCAGTAAGATCATTATCCATACCTGTGTGATAGCTACAGGGTGCAACGTCCATGTTAGCACATAAGCTAGTACAATACACTATATTATGGAGTATGCACATCTGTGCATACATAGAGTAGTAGACTATAGTATGTGGCATGTGTGCATACATGCCTTGCATATGATATTACATTGCATATTGTACAATAACACATGTAACCATGTGAAATATAGTTGTGTTTTATGTGTAGTAGTGACTTACCAGGCAACTCCAGGCTCGGTGGTTGAGAGACACCCACCTCCACAATACCAGCTAAAGCTTGTGGATGGAGGTCTGCAGGTGTCCCCAGGTTGGCCAGTAGCTCCTCGGTACGTGTGAGTGGGGGCTGGGTGAGTGCCCCCCCACCTGTTGCACCTTGTTCCCTGGCGATTGCATTAGCACACTGTTTCACCCATCTTTTGAGGTCAGTGCAGTGTCAGCGCACCTGTTGATAGGTACAACTGTGACCGCCAACATCATTTACCCTCCTGCAGAGTTCCTCCCACAGGGCATCCCACTGCTGTGCATCCTGTGGCACATGGCTGAAGAGCATTGTGTGGTTGTTGAGGAGGTTTGAGATGAGGACCTCATCCTCCAAGGAGCTGTATGCCAGCAGTTTGCTACATGGCATACCTGAAAGACATAATGATGGAGACAGGTCACAGTAACTCACAAAGAAGTACAGCAGTACAGCTGAACATACGTGTATATCACATTTATTAAGATTACAAATACGTCTTTGCAACTGTACATGACACTAACACCACTGACATGTATAAGTCACACACATTTGACACCTACTGGTGATGTGATGTTATTGCCTATATGTGTGTGTCATGTGATGACATTACTCATACACCTTGTGGATGTTGTCTTGATGTGGGCATGTCTGTTTTCCTGTACAGGTGTCTTTACCTATCAGCACATGTCTGGATCTGTTCACATTAATGCAATCAACCTTAATGATGTGTATTTGTCACATATATAGTCATACATAGCCATTAGGGACATGACCTGTGACCCTGCAGACTTGCAAGCATGAATGTGTTTGCCATATACATTTACATGGCACTGTACAGCTGTGTAGCATCCTGCCATGTATTGCCTGTGTTGCACATGTGTAACACATGGGACAATAGCTAGCCTGATGGTATTTGCAGGGTTGGATGTCAACTATGGCATGCATGGTCATAGTGATCTAATAGGCTATATGCCCTGGGCCATTTATGAGCCTAGGCAGACAGGTTACCTAGCTGTAGGCAACAGACAGGTAAGTACATTTTCCAGTTCAAGCAATGCCACAGAACTGATAACACATGGTTACTGATATATTTGGCATGTGGTCATCACACCATGTCACAGAGTGGGGTGATGTGAAGCTTCGCTGCACAGGGATACATAGTAGGACAAGAGGATGTTAAGTGTATGGGACAGAGATCTGTCAGGCATGTTGTAATCCTTGTACTAGAAAGGTGGATGTCCACGACCTATGTGTTTATTTGGGATCAGGATGTGTTAAATGTAGCATGTCCAACACCTCTGGGTTGGACATGGCATTATTCAGGGTAGGCTACATGCTACATAGTGCAACTAGGGATTGGGAAGGGTTGTGTAGGCCATCTACACATGGGTAATAACTCTTAAAGGAAATATGTGATCTATTATGGGTCACATGGGTGTTGAGTATGGCTGAGCAATTATCTCTATATTCCTGGATCGCACCCTGTCATGATTAGGGGTGCCACAAACAACTACCTGTCTTTTGTGGTAAAGTAACTATCAAAGGAAAGTATTGTCCAGCTGCATCCCATACACACAGTTGCCATTATGTTGACCGCTGCCTAGGTGGTAGTTAATGATACAGGGTTTGTAACATAGGGGATGACAATGCAATACTTAGCTGTCAGATTGTGGCCATACATCACACACCACACATCTGACACACTAAGGCCATTCTGTATGTTGAACGCAGCACACATTGAGTCGACAATTGCTCCTAGTTCATAGTCATTTGTAAACATCAATAGGCTGATGCCTTCTGAGTTAGTCTGTGTGGTATAGATAACAAAGAGGGGGAGTACCAGGGATGACCCCTGTGTTACTGTGGCTGGCACTGGTTTGATGTGCATGTATTAGTCAGACACCTTCTGTAGTGTTGATTCTGCCAGCAGTCCATTTGCCAACCACTCCTGTGACATAGGAATATACACCTAATTTACTGAGTGTAGCTGGAACACAGTATGGGTGATGGTGTCCTACGACCTGGCAAGGTCATGATATGCAGTGTGAATCAACCATACTGTCATCTACATCTGTACTGAGTACATCAAATATGTTGATCATGGTCCATGGCCGTACAGACCAGACTCAGCAGGGCAGTTGTGCACTATATCCCATTATCAATGGTGTCTCCCCCTTTGTGGGGTGTGATAACTGTTGCTGTGCACCATTCGGTGTGTACACAGCCTGAGATGGAGCTATGATTGAACATGATGTGTATGCGGATAGCGGAATGTTCTTATATTTGTGTAGGATACACCCTGGGATGTTGACAGGTCCCATGAAAGCTGTATGTATGTATGGCTTTAGAGAGTGCAGCTTGTACCTGCATAATCGTTAGTACAGGGGCCCTGTAGTGTATATGGATATATTACTAAGTGTACCTGTTGGGGGGGAGGTGGGAGTGGGTTTAGGTTCTCCGAGACCCTATCTGGATGAACGGGTGCTATTTCTGTAGGTGCAGCACTTCCCATGCCATAGTGGTGTGCAGCACGGCAGGTCTTGTCATTGCAATTACAATTAATGACACAGCTATAGAATGCTCTGTGCTTGGCCTCATAATATGTGGCTGATTAGTTTCACAGTAGCTTTGCGTGGTTTTATATGGTGTATCTGCATCTTACTGAGACTGACCAGGGATCACCTACACTCATGTGTGTTCACTCTTGCAACAGTTACTACCTTCTCTGGTATAGTTTAAAGCATGGTACCAACAGTTTGCCTTCTTGTTTGTGTTGGGTTGAATCCTGGTTCTGTTTCACTGGCACAATCACTACACATATGTGACTGCTTAAGGTTCATTTGTGTAGGATTCAGCATTCACATATGCATTGTCCATCTGCATGGGTGCCATGACACTCACCACTCTGCTCTTAGGAAACATAACATTGTCATTGGAGACTAACGATGTGTAGCATACTGTTAGCCTTGTTTGTGTGACTACTGTGATCCAGGTCAGTGGGGTCGATGGAATCCAACATGCATTGAGCGCAGGTGTTGGTACATGAGGAGTCTTCCCAGTTCATAATGGAATAGTTGAGAGTAGCCATAGTTATGGTTCTGTCTCAGACCTAATCTTCCCCATTACAGCACATTATGACAGTGGGAAAGTCTGCGGCCTGGTGGGTGATCTGTCTCAAGGTGCATTTTGAATTCCACTTTGGCACAAAGGTAGTTGCTCAGCATAATGCATCTGATGTTATGCAAGTGCAATTAACGTGGGGGTGGACATATCCTTCAGGAATATGGACACACCTGTGACCCATGTGTTCCAATAAAGGATAATGGGCAAGAGGTGAGGTATGTGTTATAACATGGTCATGCAGGTGTGCTCTCCAGAGCATTGAAACATGTCTCAGCCACTGCACAGATATGTTCTCCATGTTAAGGATTGATATATGTGTGTCCATATAGTGTTTCTGACATGTATCATTGTGTAGTGAGACCCGCAGTTTATTGCTTGGCTGTCCCTGTAACAGCAGTGGACCCTTACTTGAACCGTGCATGATAAAGGCACTATAGGAGAAGCATGAGCCCTAGGCAGTATCCAGATTCCCAGGGGTAACAGGTGCAGGCCCTGTCTGGCAAAGCATCATGGTCTACCCTTTGACATGCACCACTACACTAGATAATTGTGGAATACAATCCTTTTGTCCCTGTACTGCAGTATCATTCTGGCCAATGGCAGAATGCTACCCAGGCCTTGGGACATACATGCATGGGCTATAAGACCTGGCAGTTCTAATCTTTTTGGCCACTAGATGGTGGTAGTACACCATCTTTAAAGTAAGCAAGTACAAGCATTAACACATTCAAAATATAAATATATAAAAAGTTTTTAATTATATTGTTCTCCCAATTCACAGCATTTATGTGTGTGTTTTTTATTATATTATTAAATTAGCAAATTTATGTATTTTTCTAATATTTATTTATACATTCTTTATATATTTGTATTGTGGTCAATGGACTAGAATGGTGGTTTATTTCAAATTGAATAATTGATTTAACCATCCAATTAATTCAGTAGTATATATAAGGTGTGTGTTTTTTAATGAATTTGATTTGATTTTTGAATTCTGATGAAGGTACTCGAAAACGTACTTTTTGTAATACAAGCGTTATTAAATCTCAGTTTTTAACCTTTCCAGTGGTTATACTTGGTGTTGTTTTACAACTGACTTATTTGGATTATCTACCTTTCATTGTTTTTGGTCCCAAACCCTCATTTGGACTCCAGAGTGAACTTTTCTGGGTTTTGGTAACGTGTGTTCACTCTTAGTACATCTCTCTGTTTTGTTTATTGATTACAGATGATGCAAGTGTCTACAGGTCTGTTTCCTTCTCTGGGTATATACTCACATATCCACCAGGACCATGAGCTCTGTTGGGCACAGACACCCATTCTCCAAACAGAGTCATGTATCAATAGACTCTGTTGCCACTATCAACATGATCAGGATATAAATAGATAGTGTGAGCCATCACCTATGATGCGGCTATTACACATGGGCAGCTGTCTTCTACATCTTACACTCTTACTGCAGATGTTACACTGGAGTTAAAGATGATATGCAACCTGCTACATTACCAGTGCTGTGCAGTACCTTACATACAGTATGTGCAGGTGGCTGTTAGGTTGACAATGAGAGGTTGGGCTACACAAATCTGATAGTTCAACCAGTGTGTCTGTACTCTCAATAGTCACTCTATGTAGGTGTGCACATAGCCATTTGGCCCAGCCCTGTAACAAGGGTCACTACACATTTGCATAACATGTACACATGCACAGCTGTTATTGCTTGCAAATAATAGTAGAGAGGTGGATATTACATGTGTTATGTTCATGGCTAGTTACCTGGCTCTTCCAATTATTTTTGCTATCATGCTGCTAAACTGTCAGATGAATACAAATGCTATGTATCCTGTCATTGAGTATTGTAATTGCCAATAGAAATAACTACTGTTTGCATAATATAACAGAAATGCTATGTAGAATAGAATACAGATCTGCCTAGAATACTATACATTACACAGTTATTGGCACAATATCCCACAATGCACACCATATTTGAACGGTGAGTCCACCATTAACATGTTCATCTTACTTATACACCCATACATATGTCGACTTTTACAATATATCGACATATACTATCCCCTGTTATAGCACATACTTGTTGGACCAATCCTGACACTGACAGTGGCTGGAAGGAAATTGGTGGGTTCCAAGCCCATATCATCCCTTGTGGTGTATGCAGAGTGTGCCATGTGACCTACAGCAGTACACACATAGAATACTACAAGCATTACTAATGCTCAACAATGCATCGCTACAAGATAGCTATTTCCACTATATGCATTGATTACAGATGATGCAGATGGTTTGAATGTGTGACAAGGCAACCTTTTATAGTTACAGATCAGTAACATGTGCTATACCGATGACCAATTGGTGTTCCTAAGTAACTAATTACATGCACATCAGCTGCTCTGCTACTGCCTTAGCCAATACCATGGCTACAATGGAGTATAACTGAGTACTCCACTTGGGCATTGTCTCTTTGCCTTACTCGTGAGGAAGACAGCATGGAAGTTTTGTTTGGAATCTTCTGCAATAGCTGTATGGAGACGAACAGTAATACATTGTGTGTAATGCCTAGAGGATTTGGTCTAAATGTTGAGTACTGTTGTTATATTTCTGAATATTGCTACTTGTGCAGGGTTTGTCTGTACCTAATACTTCTGCATGTGTTTCAGTCTGGCCAGGTTGTTTGACCAGCTCAAGGCTGCATAGCTATGCATATAATGTTAGGGGGTTTACAGTGGGCTTACCAGACATATTTAGTTTGGTGTTACTGTGTGTCATACTGTGCTGATAATCAGTACTCGGTAATACTTCCTGGTGTACGAACCTTTCAACCCTCTGAAACGGGATTAGTTCATACAAACCCTATTACATCAGCAGCTGTTCAATTGTATAACAGCAACTATTTCACATAGGGTCATGTTAGTGTGTCTGTGTCCAGGTATGTTAAGATTTCAGCAGATGTTGTACAGTAGTTGAATAATTGGTTATGGTATGACGGTATGTATTGATGTAATTATTTTGGTTATGGGGTAGATGTTGGTGGGTGTACATAACACATGCAGGTGTGTAGGAACCCCTTTTATACAACGTCTATATGTGTGTGGGTGTTCTTTCCCTATGTGAACACCTATCCCTTAGTGGACTAATGCTATGGTAATTGCAGGCTGTTTCATTAAGGCACTATTAAATGCTTCCTGTATAGCATGCATGTACTGTTAGTCCTTGAATCCTTTTGGCAATACATTGGAATGCAATAAAGTTTTGCAAAATGAAAGCTGTCTGTGTAATTCTGTCATGGATATTTGCAGTCATTTCAGTTGTGTTGGTGACTGTGTCCATAGAATATATTTGTAATAGTGTATTGGCATACACTCTTCATATGTTATGTTCATATTGTTTGGGGGGGGGCAGAATGTGTGATTGCTATGGTCCATGTTATACTCAGATATGACCACTTTGGATGCTGTCTACAGAAATGTATGTATATATATATATATATATATATATATATATATATATATATATATATATATATATACACATGTGTGTGTGTATATAAATATATATATATATCTGTGTGTGTGTGTGTGTGTGTGTGTGTGTGTGTATATATATATATATATATATATATATATATATGTGTGTGTGTGTGTGTATATATATATATATATATATATATATATATATATATATATATATATATATATATATATATGTATATAGATATATTTATTATTGCATATGTTTATCTGTACCCCCATAGATGGGTAGATGTTTTTAACCTATCTATATATCTACATATATATGTAGACATGTATATATTGACATGTCGCTATGTATCTCTCTCTCTCTATATATATATCTATATATGAGCATACACCTTTAATTGGGTACATGGGGGGTTGTCCTATTTCAACACATTCCTCCCTTTTGTGTTTTAACCTGTCTGTATACACAAATGGAATAAGTACATCCCAGGTAGCTTAGTGTTTGGTTACTCTGAGGCTGGAGTACATGGTTGTGGGTTCTACTCCTGGAAGGTGTTATTATTTTACCTCTCAGAATAGGCACTGGTAGGGAAAGTGTGAATAACGCACATTTACACGGTTGTGAGCAGGTTTGCCCATGGTCTGCACAATGTTAAGCAAAGGTTAAACGTGTGAAGCGCTTCTCCATTTACCGTGTTTCAGCGCCGCTTACCATCACGCAAACACGTGGAAACCCGCTTACAACTTCTTAAGAGTGCTTTAATCCACCTGCATCCAACAGCCCTTATTCTGCCCCTCAGAGAGCCGTTGCAGGTTTTGAACCCGGGGTAAGGGACACCACAATCACTGACTTTACCACTAAGGCGTCTGAGATATGTACAAATGTTATGGTGTTTAGAATATACATTGTACTACAGACATTCCTCACTACTGAAAACAAATGTGACAGTCAGTTGGTGTACATATGTCTGATACATGTTAATGTTCATATTTTTGTGAAATTAGGTGTTGCAATGTGACCTGACAGGGTGTATTATGAATGAGAAAGGTTCTTGCTTTGTGTCCTTTTTATATTGTCCCCATACTCCATGTATGCCCCTCCAGTTCACTTATTAGACATCCGACCCAGGCCCTCCTTGATGGATGATTGGATTACCCATCATTCCTGCCCCATTCCAATCTTCACATACATAACAACCACCCCTTCTATGGTGAATTAGGTTAATATTAATTTTTATAATACCAGAGCTGCATGTGTTTTGTGTACACTCCAATTCCTTTGGAGTGCTTTTGTGTCACAAAGTGTGTTCATAGATGTTTATATATATGGCTATTGATGTAACTGTATAATATATGTATATATATATATATATATATATATATATATATATATATATATATATATATATATATATATGTATATATATATATATATATATATATATATATATATATATATATATATATGTGTGCGGACATCACTGGCGTGTATGTATATATATATATATATATATATATATATATATATATATATATATATATATATATATATATATATATATATATATATATATATATATATATATATATATATATATATATATATATATATACATATATATATTCGTATTAGTTTGTAACAGTAATACATATGTAGATTGGAATGTGTTGGTTCACAAACTACAGTACATTACAATATACTGTACATATGTACACAAAGTGACTGTCCCATTTGTGATCATTACAGTGAAATGCATATGGTATAAGGTGTAGTCTCAAGACCATGAAACATGTATACACCTTGGCTGGCTTAGTGGTAAGTTCCATGACTGTAGTGTGCATGGTCCAGGGTTTGACACCTGGGAAGCTTTACAAATGTTTTTTACTGCAGAATAAGGTTCATTTAAGTAGTTGTAAGCATGTTTAAAAGTGTTTGTGTAACATTATAACAGCAGTGTAACCTGTGCGGGCAAACACGGCCACATCCGCTAACTACTCCAAATATATACATGGCAGTGACGTAACATCTCACTATGTGCTGACATAACATTACATTCTCTGTTGACTGTACTCTCCAGCACACATGGGTTTATATGGGTAAGCTGTGGTTAAGGTATACTTTTGCACATGATAAACATCCCCATTTATCGGGATTGTAACCTCAAATGCACAGATACTATGCGGATGCTGTAACCATTACACTGTTGACATTAACATTGCTTCCACCTATTTCCTATTTAGATGATTTCTATGTGTAAGCTAGGCTAAGCAAAGGGGGGCGGCCCCCAAACTCACTGAGCTTCATGTACTCTTGAAATAACAACATATAACAAATGTACTGTGAGACAATACATTACGTTCCTAGCTACATTAGGCATGGCCCCTCACTGACACATTTCAAGGGAAACCTTGTGTGAATGGGTAACAGACTATACACCCCTGGGATCATGTGTCCCAGAACCATGCAGCCAGGGGGTGGGGGAGCCTGTCCAGTTTGATAGCTGTGAGACCTGTTGGGGGAATTGAATGGTGTTGAATTGTCACATTAGCATGCCCTCTTTAGATCACTAAGTGCCCCCATCACCCTCCACAACCCCAGTCTTCAACAGCTTCCAGCAACTCTGCCTGGAATTGCTTCATTGGCTATGCTTGACAGAGGCTCAGTTACTTCATCAGTGGTGCGGGGAAAGCCAACACACTGTAGCTATGCTTCTAATTCCCTTGGGCAGATAGGTAGTAGGCTATCTGTGAACCTCTAACATGCAGGCCATCACAGCCATAATATGTGAATAAACAGACCTTCAGATCACAATATACAGTGAGAAATCACCATGTAGTCAGGAAACAGTTGAGTACAGCAAGAACATATAGAACACTGATACTTAGTCACTCCAAAAGCATATCTTGGAAGCTAGAAGACTTGTATAACTTTAAGGCTTTCTATTGCTTACCAGTAGGTTACCTACAGGGGAGATGAAAAACAAGCACGGATGGGGAACATGCATGCAATGATACCATACCGGCCTATGTGTCAGCCTTAGGCTTTGGAATACTGGCCAAGGCTATTGGCGCCCCCATGGTGCCTTATTTAGGAGAGTCTCGAAGGTGAATACTAGCAGGGCCGGCCTTTGGTCAGCTGATGCCCTAGGTAAAAGGACTCCAAAGCTCCACCCAACACCATCTGGTGCCTCCATCCTGGTCTACCTACACCATCCAGATTACTGGAAAACCACCTCTGCTAGAGTGGTGCCCTAGGTAGCCACCTAGTTGGCCTATGCCTAAGGCCGGCTATGAATACCAGCTCTGTAAACAGCACAATAGCAGATTCAAAGAGGATTATGCTACTCAACACCAGGGGTTGTTATCACAACATGCATGCACTCACAGCACTCATGATGGACAACATCAACATCTGTGCAGTAACTGAAATCTGTCTTAAGCCTCCTGAGAGCACACCAGCACTACCAGGCTACAACCCATACCACACATTTCAGCCACAGAATATTGGTTGACGGACATAGAGGGGCTGTATCCATATTCATTAGGGATACCTCCACCTCCAGGTTAGTGAGGCAGCATGATACCTCTGTGATCATCCATGTGCAGCTAACATCAGCCACAACACAACTGCAGTGTAAACTGTGGCCTACTACGGCTCACCCTCCATGACCCAGGACCACCACTCCACCTACCTGGAGACAGTGGAGAACATGACAGTCCTAACGCACACCCTGGCATTGGTCGATGTCAACTACCATATCATTAACTAGGAAACGTACTCCGGTACTCACTTCCAGGCCCAGCGCTTCCTGGGATTTATCACCTCATATGCCCTTTATCAGGTGGTAACCTCCCTAACGTGGGATGGAAACTACTAGAAGTGGTCATCACCAACATGGGCAACACGTGCACCACAGCAGAGGTTAACCGGTCACTGGTTAGATCTGACCATGAACTATTCACTATTTCCACACCCAAGCATCTCCCCCCACCCATGGATACCACAGTGTATACCTTTCCTACAGCTAAATTTACACTACTAGTGACAGGGGTGGGGTGATTCACAGCCCCCACGCTAAGGAGAAACACTGCCCAAGATACAGACAGATTTACAAATGCAGTCTATAAGCACCTACACGGATGTATGGATCGTGCCATCACTGGTAAACCAAGACTCACTCCTCCTAGACAAGACACTGGTCTGGTGGACCTGTGCAATAAACAGGCTATACTACAGAAGTAGGACAGTGTTCCAGACACATAATAAATCCCACGAAGGGCAGACATCTGTGACCACTATTAGTATGATACGTAGGTCCCTCATGACATCATCCAAGGCTAACATCAGCAGGCGAATATGCAAGGATTCAAAAGATAACCACAAAGCCTTGTTTGGCTATGTCAAGGATCTACATGGTGACACACAGATTTGCACTGTGCCGGTGAAATATAGCACAAAATTGCTGACCCTACTGATATCACCAACATCCTTGCAGATATATTCGCTGCATACTTCACCCCCTAAAGAGCCTACAACACTACCTGAAAGGTACAGTATCCCAACCATCAGAGACACACAGGTGGAAATGGCCCTCTCTAACAGCAGATCACAGCATCAATGGAGGCAGATGTTGACCCAGATTGCATCTTGCAAACTGTAAAAGACAACCTGCCCCCCACCTAATTAAGCATTCCTACCTCAGCCTCTCCACATGCTACATGCCCATACAATGGCACTTGGCAACAGTTATTCCACTCCATCAAGGTGGAATCAAAATTGACCATGGTAACTACCACCCCATAAGCCTAACTAGCCTGGTCACCAATGGTATGGTTCGTATCCTCAAGGCACGCATTAACAATGACATTGGTAACCTCCGAACATGTGACCCAACCCAGGTCAGCTTGGTTGAATGTGGTTCATGCCTACTGAACCTGTTTGATGCCTTACATACAGTCACTAAGACGTTAGATGATGGGGGAGGTGTTTCACACATGCTACCTGGACCTCACCAAGGCTTTTGACACCATGCCCCACTCAGGTATTATTGATAAACACACCAGCCTGTACATTCACCCATACATCACAGGTTGAGTTGCCAACGGGATTGCACACAGAACTCACATGGTACGACTAGCAGTCTCCAGGTCCAACTCTTGACCAGTCATGACTGGTGTCCCACAGGACTCAATCCTGGGACCCCTGCTGTATGGCATATATGTCTCAGAGGTACAGGCAAACACAGGTGGACTACGGCTGACCATGTTTGGCAATGACTGCGAACTGGGAGCCATGACTGATAGTCCAGCTGACACAGACATCCCTCAAGGGGCCTCACAGAGAGTGCCACAGGGTGCCAATGACATGGCCTCCAGCCAAGTGCCACTAACTGCATGGTCATTCCATTGTGGAACTGGCACCCACATATTAACACATAAGTGGCAGCCACTTTAATACAGACGAGGTAATGGGGTATCTGGGGACTAAGGTAGATAGTGATCTCCCCTTTGACAATCATATCTCCACAGTAGTTAGAACATCCTTCTATGTAGGCCATCTGATTACTAAAGGATTCCCATCTAGACATACTGGGGTTATAGTGCCCCTTTACTCTTCATTCATCAGTCCCATCATAGGGTATAATAACCCAGGTGGGATGTACCTCAGAAGACACTTCCAAAAGCTGGGGGGTCCACGAATGTACCTCGTAAAGGGGAATACTGGCCTCCAACATATGGCCTATGCAGCCAGACTGAATAAACTCCTGCTTTACTCATTGGCATCTTATTTACCCAGAGAAGATCTCTGCTGGCCAACACAGCCATGTCAAACTCAGGCTTGATGGATATGCTCCACCTATGGGAATCCATGTCACAGTGAGCCACACACTGTAGTGAGCTGAACCTTGCCACAACAATAACTGTAAGATGCTGGAGGATCAGCTTCCTGTCACAGACACTCCCCATACTTTGGAACAACATCCCTAACTACATTATACAGAGCCCCTCACTAACACTCTGCAAGAGAAACCTTGAAGGGTGGATGGGGAACAGTAGATGCACCCCACAGATCCGCCATTGGCTCTGCTCCACAGAGGGACAGTTAATGAATCAATGGGGTGGCAAAAGCTGACACATTTTGGCTGGGCTTATGAATGGCCTCTGACGGTTGGCCAAGTACCTACCTATGAATCTATACATACAGTATCTGCAAACGCCAATAGCTTAATTTACTGTTTAGATGTTGACTTACCTCATTCCAATGGCTGTTGTGTATGCAATAATTGAAGGCTGCCTATGTTGGATGCACACAGTAGACTGTCTATACATGACAATTTACAGGTAGTTTTGTGTGTGTGCTATCCATTTTTACTGTGTGTGCAGGTGGAGAAAGGTGTCAGTCCCTAGGTGCCTACACTGTCAGTGTGTGTGCTATACGTTCCCTCCTTGCCAAAGCATGGGCATACTGGGCATGCCTCCATCTGCCTACTGGGGCTGGCTCAGGGTGTTCATGGTCTGAGTACCTCTGTGCCTGTGGGGCCCTTGGCAATGGTGGTAGGCTGTGAGGGCCTTCACCATTCTGTCCTTGCTGCAGCTGTTTCCGTAGGACCATATTGTGTAGCACGGCACACACTATGAAGATGTGGGCACATGTGCCTGGAGAGTACTGCAAGGCTCCACCAGATATGTCCAAGCAACAGAATCATGATTTCAGCATCCCAAACACATGATTTATGATGATTATGGTTTGTGTGTGTGCCTCATTATGGCATTCCTGCATAGGTGTGTGTGCATTTCTGATGGGAGTCATCATCCATGGTTCCAGGTGGCCATTTGGGATGTCTCCCCTGGCAAATAACCGATACAGCTGTGAGGCATGCCAGATGTGGTAGTCATGATAGCTTCCAGGGCTGCAAGCACACAAATCCATGATAATGCCCTGGGCATTGCACATGACCTGGCAGTTGATGGAGGGGTATCCCTTGTGGTTTATGTAGTGCCTACCCTGCTCACCGGGTGGTGACTTGATGTGTATGCCCATGCAGTCTATTGCACCCAGTACCTCCGGGTATTCTGCCACATGGTGGAAGAGACGCATATTGCTGGCCAACTCCTTCTGCATTCGGGGGAAGTATATGTGCTCATTGGCATGTGGTAACATGGCATCCAGGAACTGGTGTAGTAGCCTGGATGCTGATGCCTGTGAGATCCCCATGACATCCCTAGTTGGTCTTTGAAAGATACATGTAGCTAGTATTCTCAGACTTACACATACCTTCATATCCACTGGGTTGGCTTCCCCTCTGTTTGTTCTGGCTCTGAGGTGTGGCCGGCACAGCTTCACGAGTTGCTGTAGGATGTCCCTGTCCACCCTGTAATGCTCTACTATTTCCAGATCATGTGGCCCCTGGTAGGTTACCCTGGGTCTGAACACTCTCCTCCTCCTCTGGTGCCTAAAGTGGTTATGTGCGTCATCCTCCACACCACCTTCAGTCTCTAACACATGCTGGTGGATCAAAGCTATGGCAGCCCCTAACATGTACATAATAAAAGTTCTCCATCTGTATACACCACTGGTGCAGAGTGTATGGGAATACACTAATGTGTGTGAGGTGCTTTCACACTTTATACATTGTGCTATGGATGCTGCTGATGTAAGTGGGTGTGTATGAGCTATTCCAGCTGCAGCATGTCTTAATTATGGGTTTTGCAATGAGTACTGCAAATGTGG
>NC_056744.1:1235331275-1235346275 GCF_019279795.1 Protopterus annectens
ATTATTATTATTATTATTATTATTATTATTATTATCATCATTTGCCAGAACCATAACTAAGAAAGGGCAACGGAACTGGCAGCTCCGGGAATGGGCTACTAGGAATGCGATCCAAAGGTGCCAATGGTGGAGAACATGGTACTGGCACTAGTTTATGAAGTGATGAGGATATAAACAAATATCAATATGGCATGTTCACTTACAGATAAAGTATTGAAGTGCTCAATGTATGATGGAAGAATAAAATTAACAAATGTTATGTTGGTCCATTAATAGAAAGCACAAAGTGCCTCGAATGAACATGATATAATACCTTTCATTAGATCAACATATGTTTTGCAATTACTTGAGCTTTCAAGCTGGCATAACCCCCTTCATCATGAGTTATTAAGTTACTGTGGTGAGATACAGTGCTTAAAAAAACACTTGTGTTTTCAATGGAAAATACATCATTTATTTCTAATTCGCAAAAACAAAATGCTAGTTTGGGAAAAATGTGTTGCTTATATGTTTAATATGATTACACACCTCAGACATAGACATTGTGTGTGTGTGGGGGTGTGTGGTGATGTAAACATATTTACAAGCACTGCACCTATGAGGAAAAGAATACAAGCAGTTAGAAGAACAAGAAAAATAAATGATCAGCAAAGCAAGGCATCCCAGGGTCAGTACAGTTCTTATTATTCCTTGACTAGCTAGTTTGGCTGATTTAACTGACTGACCAGTCATGTATCCGACATGGTTTACTGACTGACTGACTGACAACATACATCAGTGAGTACAGAACTTTTATACAGTTCTTAACAAATGCAGTCCTGCCTCTTTAGATATACATTGTGCCCTAAGTTGGTCGTGCAACTATTACAAGTTATTTTAAAAGTGCTACAGCAGACTATTTATGTAGTATCACTATGCAACAAGTTTTCCTTTTTTTGGTATACAAGTACAGAGTAATCATTTCTTACTTCATCTTGCTTTGTCATCATATGCTCTTCCTGCTTAATTGTCTTATCATAACATTTCTAAAGAGTATTTATTATTATTACAGCTGCAGTTTACATTATTGCTACTGTTGAATAATACAGAAGTAATGAATGTTTGCAACTTACAAAGTAATACAATACAAAAACTTAATAAAAACTTCATATAATATCTGCAGCTTTGCAGCATGTATATGCAAGGCTCAACATCTGCTCCTGTCATTCATTCTATAGATAATTTATGAAATAGAATAACATACATTTCCTTATTCTTTGATATTAATGGATTAAATGTACATTTTGCAAATCATGTTTTATATTATTTGCATTCTTATAGTTTAGGAATGTTTTGATAGAAATAGAAAAGTACTGGTTAATACATGTTTTATACAACTTCTAATAGAAGAGCCATTCCTGCTGTTACAATACATCGGTGTGTGTCAGTATGTGACCATTGTTTCAGGCCGCTGTGACCTTTCCATTCTATCTTTATCCTAATAGCAGGCTGAGCTGACAATTCTAAAAAACCCTGAATTATTTTCGATATAAATATTTATTTATATTAATGATTATGCCTTGATGAAGAGAGGAATTATTCATAAGCACTATCTTATCTTGGCTGATGCCCTTTTAGCCAGGCATTGTATTTCCATGCAGCTTTATATTCATGCTTTCAGTCACTGGCATTCACATAAAAGATTGTTCACACATGCTGCTCAGGGAAGATTCCCGTAAGCTGGTGTCTCACCATTGCTTGAGATCCTAATACTATAACAGGTGATAAGTCTAGTATTAAACTGGTGCATTGCATTTGCGTGTGATAGTTGTTGTGAGGCCCACACTACAAATGTAGCGAGCAGCCTTTATGGTTATTTTTAGTATCTAACTTAGAGAAGACCATTTTCTTCTTTATGTTGAGGTAGGGAGGGTAGTGCTAATTTAGGTAACTGCACAGAATACCAGGTATCTCTGTTATAGTTTTGTTATCTGTGTTTGTTAACAGGGTTGAAAACTGATCCACATGGACCATTTTCAGACTCA
This sequence comes from Protopterus annectens, assembly GCF_019279795.1. Taxonomy (NCBI): domain Eukaryota; kingdom Metazoa; phylum Chordata; order Ceratodontiformes; family Protopteridae; genus Protopterus; species Protopterus annectens. The sequence continues at coordinate 1,235,333,300 of NC_056744.1, forward strand.
GACTAGCAGTACAACCTTGCTCAGAGTCAGACAGTAGGCAAATGGAGACTGAATAAATCAAACACTGAACTGCTGGAAATAGCTCCATTACCTGCCAAATACACATGTAAAAGTAACTTGTAAAATTATATCAATATTGTAACAATAAATGGAGGAAGGAATGAATGAATAAATAGATAAATAAAATACAAATTCAAAGTACACTAGCAGTCATATAATAGTAATAACGTATGATTACTGTGCATTATTCTGTGATCTATTCACTCTGCTATATTTGGTCACAAGGACATAGTCATGAGCATATTAAGGTGTAAGCCAGCATCATACTGTATATTATAAGTCTAAACTCACATGTTAAACCTATAACTCACATCATAGTGTATATTATAAGTCTAAACTCACATGTTAAACCTATAACTCACATCATACTGTATATTATAAGTCTAAACTCACATGTTAAACCTATAATTCACATCATACTGTATATTATAAGTCTAAACTCACATGTTAAACCTATAACTCACATCATAGTGTATATTATAAGTCTAAACTCACATGTTAAACCTATAACTCACATCATAGTGTATATTATAAGTCTAAACTCACATGTTAAACCTATAACTCACATCATACTGTATATTATAAGTCTAAACTCACATGTTAAACCTATAACTCACATCATACTGTATATTATAAGTCTAAACTCACATGTTAAACCTATAACTCACATCATAGTGTATATTATAAGTCTAAACTCACATGTTAAACCTATAACTCACATCATACTGTATATTATAAGTCTAAACTCACATGTTAAACCTATAACTCACATCATACTGTATATTATAAGTCTAAACTCACATGTTAAACCTATAACTCACATCATAGTGTATATTATAAGTCTAAACTCACATGTTAAACCTATAACTCACATCATACTGTATATTATAAGTCTAAACTCACATGTTAAACCTATAACTCACATCATACTGTATATTATAAGTCTAAACTCACATGTTAAACCTATAACTCACATCATACTGTATATTATAAGTCTAAACTCACATGTTAAACCTATAACTCACATCATACTGTATATTATAAGTCTAAACTCACATGTTAAACCTATAACTCACATCACAGTGTATTATTTGTATACAAACTTACACTTTTACTATTTATATGTTTTAAAAAAAACATAATTTAAGCCTATAAGCACATCAGTTTAAATTTGTTACTGACATCTTAATTGTGTATTGTGTATTGTTTGCATATTAACAGACACTTTAAACATATAGCGCACATCATAACCCCTTGTTATATGCATGCTTTACAACACAGTGCCTGTTTACTAACAAAAACGTTAAATCTGTAACTAGCATCATAATCACTCACTGCTTGCATACTAACAACTATTTTAAACCTAGAGCCCATGTCATAACCACATAATATCTGATCTAACTCACACTTTAAACTTATAACCCAAATCATAAAAAACATTGCATTTCTATACTAGCTTAGATGTTAAAGGTATAAACCACATCAAAACCTTTTATTGTTAGTCTTCTAAGACTTTGCACCTTTGATTATTAGTGGCCTTTCATAATATTTTAAAATATTTATGAAGTTCATCTTGAAGGAAATGGTTTTACTAATAAGACTGCAAGTCTAAGCCCACTCTGAAGAGTATAAAAGCATTGATGGATAAAATGCAAAACTTCACATCTGAGATATTATATTCAGGACGGCACTTTTTTCAAAGCCTTCCAGAAACTGCACAGTTGTACATGACATAAAGTTATGAAAATAAGAGTGAGTTAAGAGAATGGCATAGACACTGAAATGCATGAGACAATTGGCTGATGCAATGACATGTCTTCTTTGTTACCGCAGACATAGAACCAATTAGTAACATTAATTGCATAGAATTACGCAGCTATAGAGATCGATTTCAAAAACTTAGATCTTGGCATAAATGAAGTTATAAGAAAATAAACTGAAAAGGAATTCCCTAAAATGTAGATATCACTTATTACAATACTATAATGATATTAGGACTAAGAGGAGAAATAAAAAAAAGAAGGCAAGTTTCTTCTTATTTCTGGATATATTTAGTTTTTTTGCTTGTTAGCTTTCTCTCTCTCTCATAATATTCTGTCCTACTGATCCTGGCAGCTGGCAGGTGGAGTGATATTTGATTTGTACCTTGTCATAACAGTGACTGCTAAAATTCAGAGTGCAGAAGATGAAACGTGGGCCTATCTTTCCTGCAGTATTGCATCTGGAATGTGGCGTGGTACTGCAACTGTGAAATATGAATAGAATGGAGAGTGTGACCATTAATTCACAGCAGGTGCTTTTCCACCCATCATGTTTTGTTTTCCACCCATCGTGTTTTGCATGGTTGTAAAACCAGTCTTTAATTGGCAAAAGGGAAGAGAAAGAAAGCACTTCAGACACAACTGTTCATCTGTGGCTACTTTGAAAGGCACATATTCATTTTCAGAAGTGCTGAACTATTTTAATTGCATGGCACATGAAATTAAATCAAGCAGAAGCCCCCAGCTCAATTAGCTGGCCTTAGTAACTTATATTTTCATCACAATCTTTCTGAAAGGTAATAAAAATTAAGGATAATTCGTGCCATGAAATATAAAGCATGTAGAATGAAAACTGCAATTTGCATACAATGAACTTTTCTCCACCTAGTACAGAGAAATGTTAAACCTGTAAGAGAATCTTGCCATGGGAATGACAATTAATCATAGCTTAAAGCCCTTTTTTCTTGCCAACTGTAAGACATTGAGCTAATGAAAGGGCAGAGGTGTGTATGTCAGAGAGACAATGGTTCACTGCCTGCAAGAGAAAGTATCAGTGCGATATCGCTACTGTATGTAACGAGTTTGCAATTACATCAGAACAGCTGTTATCAGCAAAAGGCAAGAAACAATGATAATGACGAAGAGTCCACATGATATAGGAAGCAATTTCCAAGGAAACTTGAAAAAATCTCATTATATAGTTTCTGAAATCTGTAGTGATTTAGTAGTTTATTCTAAATTTTAAAAAAGTATTCTACCTTCAAGTAGCAATTTAGCTGTTAGGGCAGCTTTGACCAAGATACCTCACTGCAGTGTAAAAGGGTGTTGCTCGTATAAGTGAAGGTTCTTACATCTGGGATAAACTTCATGTAGAAATTCATTAATAAAGTGATTTATCAGTGATACTCTTCATATTAATTGGTCAGGAGAACAGATCCATCCATTTTACCACAGAAAATATATTTGGGAAGAAAAAAATCTGTATAACATTTCATTGCACCTCCTACTACGCAGCATGAGATTAATCGATGAGTCCTATAACGTTTATTTTCTAAATGAGGGCGTAAATTCAATGCACTAATACTGAACGGCAAGTTAGCAACTTGCCCTTCTCCTTAGGAGCATTTTATCCAATGTAGTCAGTTAATGCCTACCATACAGGTAGGTGCAGTGACTACTGATTTTATGGATTCCACCTGTGCAACAAATGCAAGCAAATACTTTAACTGCATACATCAGTTCTTCTCAAAACATAGCAAAGGCGGACTCTCAGTTAGGGCGATGCACCTTTACACAATGCTAAGTAACAGCTCTGGCATTTGTCAGTACTATGTATAGCCAAATACATTTTTTCTTGATATTATAGTGAGAAAAGAGATAGTGAAAAGGCTGAAGAAAAACACATTTTCCTCAATATGCAATGCACCTTAAATTCTTTGTCTTCCATGGCAAAACAAATCAAGATAGAAGTACAGAAGGTGGTGAGAGGATGATTTTAATATTTTAAGGGATAGCAGACACTGCAGCAGTACTGTGTTACCTTTCCCCTAATGCAGTAAAAGTACAAAGTGTTGGAAACCACAAGTCCATTTCTTGGACAGATACAACTTTGTTATGACTGGTGTCCCATTTATGTAACATTTTATACACTGGCATTCTGATACACACACACACACACACACACATATATATATATATATATATATATATATATATATATATATATATATATATGGATCTACCTGACTACGTCGAAATGGCAAAACAGCGAAAACGACTTCACCGACGCCAGAAGATCGACAAGGCAGAAGACCGACGGAGGAAGACACCGACGCTGAGAACACTGAGATGGGGAAAGGATGTGTAAGTATGCGGTAGTGACGGACGTTAGGGTGTGAGTAAGGTAAGTGTGCGATGTTGACGGTGTGTAGGGATAGGGGTGGGATAAGTGAGTTAGGGTTAGGGCGCGGGTTAGGTAAGGGTGCAGTAGTGATAGTTTTTGGGTAGGGGCAGGTTAAGTGAGTTAGGGTTAGGGCGCGGGTTAGGTGAGTGTGCGATAGTGACCAACCATAGGGTAAGGGTTTGGGTTAGGGTTGTAGATAGTTGTGTATGTATGGGTTATTGTTGGTTTGTAAGGATTTTGGTGTGCTTGTGTTGTGTGTGTGGGTTTTGGATAGGGGATTTGTTTTGTTTGTTGTTATGATGTGTATGTATGAGGTGTTGTGTTTGTGAACTGTCGATTATGTGTATGTATGAGGTGTCGTGTTTGTGAACTGTCGATTATGTGGTGTCAGTGAAGTCGTTTTCGCTGTTTTGAAGTTTCGATGTAGTCAGGTAGATCCATATATATATATATATATATATATATATATATATATATATATGTGTGTGTGTGTGTGTGTGTGTGTGTGTGTGTGTGTGTGTGTGTGTGTGTGTGTATACACTTATTCTTACAGTTGAAATGTACAGACATGAGGTGAATTCTGCCCCTATGTATGCTGATTTATTTATGGGTTAGTTTAAGCCTAGATAGATCAATGCTAGCCATACCAACCCACATTTGAGTTAAATGGGCATGTGGCAAAGATATCTGGATGCCTTTTGGCTTATTTCAGGGCTTTATCATTAATTTCTTTTTAATGTAAAGATTACATTACTAATAACAACTTTGGTATGAATTTCAGTTTGATAGCAGATTTTTTCAATCATATCTATTTTTTGGATATGGATTTCACTAATCTTGCATGGTGCCATCAGTGCTGCTAATCAGAGACAACATTTTCAAAGAATATATTTTTACCTTTGATACCTGCCACATAAAACACATTTCCGGTACATCCAAAATCACAATTGTTGAGAGCCAGAAGAAGTTTGGACATGAAACAGTGTTGTGCATTAGTTTTAAAGAATCTGACCCACAGATTTCTTTGTCATGGATATGACAGAAAGACCATTATGGCCATTCAAAAGGAATTGACTATATCAGTCCTATTGCCATGTCAGCAGATGAGCACTAAAGTAACAGTAAAAGATGTGTTATGACTTATGGAAGTAATATGTTTCACATTAAAGAGGTGGTTCTGAAATACTGACCAGTCTTTCTGACTAATGACATACTAGGATCTTTACTGGATGGCAGACATAGGGATATTTATAGAAGAAATTGAAATTTAAGTCAGCATTTCAATCATGTTACAGAAAATGAATTATAGGACAGAAGGAGTTAAGAAGAATGGTAGTTATGCTAATTGTTCATATGTATTGAACACTATACATTTTATCACAAAGAATTCTAGGGACCTTTTGGATATCACTTGTTCCATGCGATGTGTAATTTAGCTGCTGCAATGTACATGTGGATTCGTTTTACATAGAACAGACTATTGTTTTATTTAAATAAATCACTTAAATGTATTTATTTATTTTTCAGTTTATAAACAGATAAGATGATTGTTCACTCTGTCCTTTCGAGCTCTGACTTGGGTTCTTAGAGACAGAAAAGAAATACAAATTGCTATAATACAGTTATGAGAAATGAAGAGTATAAAGTCTTGAAGTAATGCAACAAAAGAAAAAAACAGGAACATATTATAAAATGAAATCAGTAACATTTTAATCATTGAAAAAAGGATATATTATACAGAGAAAACAGGAACACATTCCCCATGTTCTTCGCAAGACGTGCCTCAGTGCAACAATGGATATTCCATGGCAAGTGATTTAAAGGGAGTATAGCAGTATGGAGGGGACAATGTGCTGCAACTTTTTAAGACAAATATACCATTGTCCTGAAAATATGTGCAGGCCTTCCTTGATTAGGTGCTCCTTTAATTTGCTTTAAACTCATTTAAGTGACATACGGTGTAATAAAATGAGAAGTGTCCTATTTAAAACTCCTGCTCATTCTATGGCAAAAAACATTGCCCCCTAGTTGACTTACTCATAAAATATATTGCTCATGATTATTAGACATCAACGAAAGATAATGAATTATCAATACAGGAGCTTTTATTCACTGCGGTTTAAATGAACATTTACTTATTGCAGATTTATTACACATTTAATTGCAGTTACTAAAAGTCTGAATGATTTATGTCAAGATCAGTGGTCATCATTAATGGATTAGGTTTTATAACTATCACCATCATATAGGACCATTGTGTGGCCCTATTAGTCAAGGCATATGCTATGTTAGTCTCAGACTATATAAAATAGACCTGCATGAATGTGCTTTAGATTTGTGTGCACAAGTAAATATTTGACAAAGATGTCATATTAATTTTAGATTAGAGGAGTACTATCTCCAGGTGCAGAAAACTACATACATAAACTGAAAGACCTGAGTGATCAAAAAGAAACGAGACAGGAGCCAGATGCAGATTTGAGTGCTTTTGTTCGCTTTTTATTGTTACATACTCGAACTTCATCAGAAATCTTCAGAGGAACATTTACATGAACATTTAATACTGTAACATCAACTGTAATCTGATAGTTAGGTGACGTGTGTTTTGTAACTTAGGTCACCTGATCCATTTGAGCAGGCATTTAATATTGATGGCTCCATTGAGCCCTGGGGGCATGTCTGCTCCTGGTTCAACTTGCCACTTTAGTTCTTTCACTTCGAGTGGGATGCTTGATTCCCCACTGAAGCTTTGTACCTTTTTCAATATTAGGAAGGTGAATTTGGTGTTGCTCCATTGCGCTGTGTGTCTGGCAAGCGCATTTGTGTGGTCATTTCTTCAGATGGCCTCATAATGTTCTTTAATTCTGTCTTTTAGTCTGCGCATAGTCATTCCAATGTAGAATGCTTTGCAGTTTAGACATTTGCTGAAGTACACTACGTTAGTAGTGTTACAGTCATGCCTTTCTGTCAGCTTGATGGGCTGTTTTCTGTTGTGAAGCAGTAGGCTGTCTGTGGTGTAGATGTACTGACAGCAGCTACACTCAGTGCAGGGGTGTGTGCCTAGGGTGAGGCTGCAACTGTCTGGCCATGGTCTTTTTATGCTTTGTTCAAAAAATGCTTTCAGTGAGTGCGTTTTTTTTTGTAAGTGAAAGTTGCCTGACTTCCTACTGCTTTGACCACTTCAGGGTTTGATTGCAGGAAGTCCCAGTTACTTGCGATGCTGTTCTTAATGGCAGAGGCAGCATTGGATATTGGTATAGGGAACCCTGGAATAAAACGTTTGTTTTTCTTGTGAGTTTCTTTAAACCCATATGTGAGTATGGGTTTGTGTCTGCTGTGTCTATGCTCGGTCACTTCTTGAATGGTCTGGTCAATAAGTGGAGCTGGGTAATGTTTGTCAATTAAATGCTGCCTGAGTTTTGCTGCATTTTGTGGTGATCTGGCTATCATTGCTAACTAGTCTGCTGAGTCAAACATGCTGCCCTTTAAACATGTTTTTCTTCATGAAGTTTGGGTGCAAACTTCTGAAGTCCAGGAGGTTGTTCCTGTGCATTGGTGTCATATTAATTGTTATGTATTGTTGACATTCTACCTTTTGATGGACATTTAATTATGTTTTTGAATGTTTCATCAATATTACATAGTTAAGATTGTAGTTACATAACCCAAAATGTGAGCTACAATTACATTTTTCACAATTTGATGCACAAAGCACACAACTAATTAATTTCAGTTGAGGGAGAAAATACATTGGTTAAGATACTATCAATGAGCTATATCAATCCCTCTTTTTGCATTGATTTAAACCACAAAATGGAACATACATTTTCTATTTTATGTACTTACTTTCTTCACTTGCTTAGAGAAAAACAGCTCTTATACTCGCTTTCCTCACTTGTTTAGAGAAAAGTCATTTTTTATTCAGGCATGTCCAAGGGTCAGCTCCCAGTGTTCTGTCCTGTCTATCTGATGAATCTGGGCATCTTGGGTCAATGTAGCAATTGCCTCATGTACACGACATCCCTCTCCTCCAAGCACACAACACCACAGCTTGTGAGAGATGCACTTATCTAGCCAAACTCGAGGTAAAGCTCTCTCCAACCAAGACTGAACTTGACAGTCAAAAAGAGAAGGTAAACACTTGCACCACACCACATTCATCACATAGTCCCACTAAACTTACACCACCAAAATCCACACATAGAAACACAAAAACATTCACAGAGGCTCTCAATAATAATCTGCTCAAGCAACACAGACCTCCAAAACAGAAACGCAAGCAACCTCTACCCACCAACACAAACCAAATGACACATAGCCCACAGACTCAGCATGGCAATAAACCACAGCCCATAAGGAAAAACAATGTACCCAACACACTAGTCATAGGTGACTCTATAGTCAGGCACACTGATGCCCCACTCATCAGGCTAAACAAGGGGAAGGTTACTGTCAGCTGCCTGTCAGGTGCCAGGATCCGCCACATAACCCACGCACTCAGGTCACTCCACAACAAGTACAAATATGACTCTGTCATTGTCCATGTTGGTGTGAATGACCTGAGACGTACCTCCCTGGACTACATGAAAAGAAACATGGAAGAGCTCTCCGATCTTGTAGCTGAGGCAAATATGACCCTAGCCCTGAGTAGCATCCTTCTATCACCCAGAATGATACCGCAGTACAAGGACAAAATGATTGACTTCAACAATTGGCTAAGCTTCTGGTGTCATTCTAAGGGGATCCAGTATCTGTCTGCCTGGGCCGACATGGTCAACAGACAATGATGCTTTGCCACAGATGGCCTGCACCTGTCGCCCCTGGGATTCTGGATACTGGCTAAGGCTATTGTCGCCCCTATAGTGCCTTTTTTAGGTAAGGTTCAAATGACAAATTCACCACAGTAACAGGAGCAGGCAAGCAGAAACTGAGGGTAATGCTGCTCAATGCTAGAAGTCTAAATCTCAAAATACACTCACTCGAGACACTCCTTGAAAAGGAGAACATAGATGTCTGTGCAGTGACTGAGACCTGCTTCAAGGCTCTAGAGAGAACCCCTGCATTACCAGGCTATAACTTATACCATACTTTTCGGACATCTAACCTGTACCAGAACACCAAAGGAGGAGGTGTGTCCATATTCATTAAGGATATCCACACCTGCTGGCTAGTTGCACAGCATAAAGCATCCAAGGTTATCCAAGTGCCACTAATTCTAGGCAAAACTGCAATCCAAATTGCAGCTTGATACAGATCCCCCACCATGCCCCAGGATTCCCTCTCCTCTTTTCTTGATATACTGGAAAATATTAGGGTTCAACCAAACACCCTAATAATAGGTGATTTCAACTACCCCACCATTAACTGGGAAAACTACTCATGTACCAACTCCTTCTCTCAACTCTTTCTGGAATTCATAAATTCCAGTGCCCTGGATCAACTTATTCACACCCCCACCAGGGGCAACAACATCTTAGACCTAGACATTACCAGCATGAGTGACCGGTATTCCACACCTGAAGTCAACTCCTCTTTGGTCAGATCCGACTATAAGCTAATTACCCTAGATATCCGCATCCCAGCTCCACCCACCATTAAGGAAACCACGGTAAAAAATTTCGCCAAAGCCAACTTCATGCTTATTAAGACAGAAGTGGCAAACTTCATGACACCCATGCAGATGGATAATACAGTTGTGACTGCTGAATCCTGCACAAATGCACTCTATAAGCACTTACACGAGTGCATGGATCATGCTATCCCAAACATAACCAAGATGCCATCCTCCAAAAAAAGGAAGTCGATCTGGTGGTCCCCTGCCATAAACAAACTCTAAAACAGAAGGAAGAAACTGTTGCAAAAGAAAGCAAAATCCCATGAGTGAAGGAGCTGCCTGGTCAGTCTCAGTAAGAAGCTGAGATCCCTTATAAAGCTCCAAAGCTAGCTAAGAAAACAAAATTGCCACTAATTCTAAGAGCAACCATGAAGCATTATATAGCTATGTCAAGAATCTCAATGGCAACACCCAGATCTGCTCTGAGTTACAGCACAACGGCATGAAAATTACAGAACCAATTGATATTGCTAACATCCTGGAAGATAGGTTCAGTGCTAACATTACCCCCCTCTCACCCCCTAAAGGGTCCATATCTATACAGGAAGAATGCAAAGTCCCTGTAATCACATCTATGCAGGTAAAAGCTGCACTCTCTAAAACCAAAAACACAGCATCAATGGGACTGGACAACATCCTAGGCTGCATTTCACACGAACTTCAGAACAATCTGGCTCCCCACCTAAGCACCATGTTCAATCATAGTCTCACATCAGGCGTTGTGCCCACTTAATGGCACACAGCAACAGTTATCCCACTCCACAAAGGGGGAGCCACCACTGATCCTGGGAACTATCACCCTATTAGGCTGATTATCCTGGTCTGCAAGGCCATGGAATGTATCATCATGGAACTCATAAACAAAGACATTGGTAACCTCCAAACTCTGGACCCCACCCAGTTCAGGTTTGTGAAAGGCAGATCATGCCTTCTGAACCTGATCGACTTCTTTGAGGCAGTCACCAAAGTCGTAGACGAGGGTAAGGTGGTTCACACAGCCTATCTTGACCTTGTCAAGGCTTTCAACATCATCCCCCATTCTGGAATTATAGCTAAACTCACTAAATTAGGTATAATTCCCTACGGCACAAGATGGGTTGCCAGCTGGCTCACTGACAGAACCCACACTGTAATTGTTGCAGACTCCAAATCTGACTTCAAACCAGTCACAAGTAGAGTACCACAGGGTTCAGTCCTGGGGCCTCTTCTGTTTGGTATCTACTTCTCTGAAGTACAGGCTAACACAGAAGGCCTCTGGCTAATGAAGGTCACAGATGACTGCAAACTAGGAGCCATAGTCAAGTCCCCAAATTATGTGGACATCCTACAGAAGGGCCTCACTGAGACAGATGCCTGATGTCAGAGGCGTGGCCTCAAGCTCAATGCTAAAAAGTGCATTGTCATCCCATTTGGTAAAAACTCTGTACCCATTAATTACCACATAAACGGCAGTCTGCTTAACGCTGAATGTGTGATAAGAGACCTTGGGACCCAGGTGGACAGTAGTCTCTCATCTGATAATCACATCGCCACAGTAGTCAGGAAATCAGGACATGCTGGAGGGATAGATTCCGGTCCCAGGGACTTCCTATACTCTGGTTCAAGCCACCCATCTATGTCAAGCAAAGTTTCTCATTAGCACTCTTCAAGAAAAATCTTGATGAGTGGATGGGAAATAGAAAATACACCCCGAGGATCACTTCTGTGGCTCTGCTCGACAGGGGCACAGGAAATTAACTTTCTTTGGTGGCGTAAGCCAGGGAACCTTGTTGGCTAGGCTTACTTAGGCCCTTGGGCCAATAGCCTAGTACCTACCTATGAACCTATGAACCTATGATTATGATGCTTCAGTTTGTTTTGATTTATCACATGGTGTGTGTATCCGTGTAAAAGGAGGTAGTTTGAATTGTTCCTTCAGCACTGAAGAAGTCACCATTGGATTAATACTATACTTTGTAGAAATCATCTGTGTGTTTGGCATTTCTGTAGTATTTTTATACACACACACACACACACACACACACACACACACACACACACACACACACGAGTGTGTATTTGCATGTATGTTTATAAAAATATGGGTGTCACAGGTGGTTAAATAGTGTGTTCAACGAAAAGAAAAGCGTTGAAACAGCTGATTGAAAATCATCTGATTGCACATTGCCAGCTTTTTTTCTTTTTAATATTGTGAATATTGACAAATGTATTTATTGTATATGTAATAAGTAGGGGTGTGGGGTCTTGACCCCTGGGCAAAAACAATGCTTTTTTGTTTGTTTTCTTTTTTCAGTCATGTGAAGGTTGAGCGGTTTTCCATGATCTTTTCAGTTTTCTTCATATATATATATATATATATATATATATATGTGTGTGTGTGTGTGTGTGTGTGTGTGTGTGTGTGTGTGTATACATATATATATATATATATATATATATATATATATACATACATATAGATATATATGATATATATAGAGATGCACACACATACACACACACGTGTAGTAGCATACTGTGTCAGTTCTTATCAAAGAGTATAGCTTGCCCATATATATATATATATATATATATATATATATATATATATATATATATGTAAATAGTGGCATGCATGATGTGTCAGCAGTGTTCATAAGTGTGATATAAATAATCCATTTCAAACACAGGAATATTTCTTTAAATGTAGTTGGTGCTTTGCTACATGTACCTGCTGCTTTAAGAGGAGATAGATACTTCGCTATAGTAGCAAGAACAGATTTCTTTAGTCTAATGTTGGAAGTAATACAAAAATAGTGCTGGAAAGTTCAGTTAGGGAGAACAATTAGACTTATTGAAAGGGGCTTGTAGTCCTGAACAGAGCCTCAGGCATAGGGAATCAACTACAATGAGGAAGAAGAAAATTGCTCCTGCCAGGGGAATGTAATCAGAGACAGAGCTGCAAAAAGAGATCATTTCCCAGCAGTACAAAATTGAAGCAAACGTCTTTGCTTTGCTTTCCGTTAGGCTGTATGACTTTGGGGCCATTCAAAAAGGCATATAGGCATGTGAAATTCTACCTAATATGATTGTGCATAATTTTAAACCTACTTACCTAAATACAAAAACATTCCGTTAAAGGTAAATATCTCCCCAGTC
>NC_056744.1:1235351275-1235411275 GCF_019279795.1 Protopterus annectens
CCCATTTGGAATGTACCTCTCAAGACATCTGCAGCAGCTGGAAAGGTCACAGAAGTACCTCACAAAGAGGGTTGCTGGCCTCAAACAAAAGCCCTACACTGACTGTCTCAAAAAACTCCAGCTTTACTCCGTAGCATATCGCCTACTCCGAGGTGATCTCTGCCTAACATGTAAAGCTATGTCAAACCCAGAGCTGTTGGACATGCTACACCTAAAGAAATCCCAATCCCTCCAAGCTACACGCCCTAGGGACCTAAGCCTTGTCACCACAATAAACAGGACACACTGGAGGGATAGATTCCTGTCCCAGAGACTTCCTATACTCTGGAACAAGCTAGCCATCTATGTCAAGCAAAGTTCTTCATTAGCACTCTTCAAGAAAAATCTTGATGAGTGGATGGGAAATAGGAAATACACCCCGGGTATCACTTCTGTGTCTCTGCTAGACAGTGCCACAGAAAAATAACTTTCTTCAGTGGCATAAGCTATGGTACCTTACTGGCTAGGCTAATGTAGGCCCTTGTGCCTATAGCCTAGTACCTACCTATGAACCTATACATGTATATATATATATATATATATATATATATCTATATAAAATGTATTATATATGTTATATATATATATATATATATATATATATATATATAATTTAGTTTATATGTTTGATATATATATATATATATATATATATATATATATATAGTTTACATACCTTTGTTCAAATGTATCTCTTTTTGCTGTCATTGATGTTCATATTTGTTAGTGGTTTAATGTACGCATTATGGAAAAAACAATGTCGAATGTTGCTTTTAAGGAAGAATTGTCCATGAGGTGGAGGAAACTGGGGATATAAGAGTATGTGTTTGTGCGAGTGTGTACGTGCGTGCATCTGTATGTGTGTGTGTGTGTGTGTGTGTGTGTGTGTGTGTGTGTGTGGGTGTGTGTGGGCATGTGTGTGTGTGTGTGTGTGTGTGTGTGTGTGTGTGTGTGTGTGTGTGTGTGTGTGTGTTTGTGTGTGTGTGTGTGTGTGTGTGTGTGTGTGTGTGTGTGTGTGTGTGTGTGTGTGTGTGTGTGTGTGTGTGTGTTTGCATGGTTTAGATTTAGACTAAGTGCTAAGTAAGGCAATAGCTTTAGTGTTTTGTGCTTGTTGTTGTATATATACAAATGTGTGTGCAAAGCGACTGTGTATTAGTGTTAAAGTTAGGGCCAAGTAAGGGTGATAGATTTAGTGTAGTGCATGTTTGACTTGAGAGTATCTGTGACAAAGTCCCGTGAGTAGTGGTACTTGTTAGAGAAAAAAGTTTTTGTAAGCTGAGTAGCTTGGTTAGGGTTAGGCTCAGGGTCAATGTTAGGACATGCATGCATGTGTACCTGTTCACCTTACTCATTCATGTTATCCTTGACCCTGACTTACATCTTGAGCCAAAACATAACCTTAAATATTAATTTATTAAACCCCCTTTAGCATACAGTACACCTGTATAGACAAATTATATTGGAAAGTAGTTTGTCAGCATTTTTTAACTGATTAGAAAAATTGTTTCCTTTTTTGATTTTGTTTGGGCTCTTTATGAGTGTTTTCATCATATAGAATCTGACTCAAAGTGTACCTATATTTTTCTGGATTCACTACATATGACCGAAAGTTCATATGACTGAAGCCCATTTGACTGAGACCAAATGAAAGAAAGTTAATTTGAAAGAAAACCCATATGACCGAAAACTCATTTGACCGAAAAAAAGCACTGGCAGGTATATGCTCTGTTCTCCACTGCAGTGCGACCCTGGAGTGAGAATATAAAGTCAGGTAGGGTGTGGAGGGCACAGCCACCCACATTGGTGGGTGTGCGGGGCGTAGCCCCCCCACACACATTTTACAACCAGTTTTTACTGATGTTGTATGTTTTAATGCATTTTTAATGGATACACATGTATATAATAGTGCATAAACTGCAATTATGTGGGGGCTACGCCCACCACACTGCCCAATAAGGGGCGGGTTGTGCATTTAGGCAATCCTATGCAAATGAGGATAAGGATAGCGAATCCCAATATTTCCTGCTATGTGAACCATGTCCCTAGAGTGTAAGAGTATGAAAAGGTGAGTAACAGAGTAGAAGATGGATGACATCATGAGGGGGTATGTATCAAAAAGACTGTAAGCTTATTGGATCAGAGTGGCATGTGTTTGCTGTGAGTTGCTCAGGACTAAAAGAGGTGTCTGCAGTTGTCTAAACTGAAATCAAGAAATTGAAGGTGTACGCCGTGGCTATCACTAATGTTTCTTGCAAAGCTGCTTACACTGTGTGCGTGCGTGTGCATGTGTGTGCGCGCGTGTGAGCGCATTTAAACCCGTCTAAGGCTGTGTGCATGGGTGTGTGCTCGTGCAAGCCTGTGTTAGGCTGTCTAAGACTGTGTAAGCCTGTGTAAACCTGTGTGTGCGCGAGCGCACTCATGTGCGCATGTTTGCACTTTTTTTGTGCGGCACTGCCCCCTGCGGAAACAGAAATGGGAAAAGGAAGGAAAGGAAGTAGTAGGAAGTTAACCAAGGAGAAGTAGCAGAGCAATCAAGGTGAAATCAATCAGAATCAGCCAATTACACAGGTAGTACAGTAGCCCAGCCCAGCCCAGCACCTAAAACTCTGCAAACAACATTCCCCCATGTTTTTCTCAGAAACACTGCCACATTGCAGTCAACAAAGAGAAGTGAAAACTTAAAAAGCTGAAACTGAGACATAAAAATGTTAGGGGCTGCCATTGCTGTTATAAGGCAACATGTGCAAGATGCTGAGGGTGGTGCCATTGCAAATGCTGCTGAGCAACCCACAGTGAGGAGACGGAGAAGAGTGTACAGACCCAGGATAACCTACCAGGGGCTACATGAGCTGGAGATAGTGGAGTGCTATAGAGTGGACAGAGAGCTCCTACAGCAAATTGTTGAGCTGTGCAGGCCACGCCTCACACACAGAACCAACAGAGGGGAACCCATCCCAGTGGAAACCAAGTCATGTGTTGGCCTAAGAATACTAGCAACAGGTACCTTCCAGAGACCAACTGGTGATATGATTGGGATTTCACAGACATCAGCATCAAGGGTACTGCACCAGTTCCTGAATGCCATGTCAGCACATGTCAGTGATCATGTATATTTCCCCCAATTCCCGTGAGGTATTGGCCAGCAATATGCATCTCTTGCAGCAAATAGCGGAATACCCTGAGGTAGTGGGTGCAACTGACTGCACGCACATACACATCAAAGCAGCAGCTGGTGAGCAGGGTAGGGCCTACATCAACCGCAAGGGCTTCCACTCCATCAACTGCCAGGTCGTGTGCGATGCCCAGGGCATAATACTGAATGTGTGTGCTGGCTGCCCTGGAAGCTACCACGATTCCCATATTTGGCATCTGTCGCAGCTGTACCAGACATTTGCAAATGGGGGCATCCCTGACAGTCACCTAGTGGGGGATGCTGGATACGCACTGGAGCCATGGCTGATGCCACCCATCAGAAATGCACACACACCCGAACAAGAACTCCATAATGAGGCACACGCACAAACATGAAATGTAATCGAGCGTGTGTTTGGGATGCTCAAGTCACGATTCCTGTGCCTGGACACATCTGGTGGAGCCTTGCAGTACTCACCAACTACATGTACCCAAATTGTTATGGTATGTGCCATGCTACACAATATGATCCTGTGAAAACAGCTGCAGCAGGAACAGCATGGGGCAGGACCAAACAGCCCCCCGTCATTGCCAAGGCCTGCACAGGC
Source organism: Protopterus annectens (assembly GCF_019279795.1). NCBI lineage: Eukaryota > Metazoa > Chordata > Ceratodontiformes > Protopteridae > Protopterus > Protopterus annectens. The sequence continues at coordinate 1,235,355,055 of NC_056744.1, forward strand.
ACAGAGTGACTCAGAGGAGGAACAACCTGAGCCTGCCCCAGTATGCAGAAGGAGGCGTGCCCAGTATGCCTTGTCCTTGGCAAAGAGGCAATGCATAGCACATACACTGGTTCAGTAGGAACCCTGGAAATGATACCTCTCACTGACTCGCACATAAAATAAAAGGGATGCCTAACTTGACACTACCTGTTTCCAAACATGTATAGGGAGTGTAGTATGTGCATCCAACATAGGCAGCCCTGCAGCACCACCTGAGGCATGATTGCCATGTTTTAAGCAATATAAAGCAGTGCAAAGCAGCTTTTAACAATATCTAGTATATGTAAACAAAATTGCTCGTGCAATGTTGGCCAAGGTCGGGCAAAGTTGAGCAAAGTCAGTTGACCATGCTCATATCTGCTTTACTGTTCTTTAAGCAGTCTGGTCTGGCCAGCATGAAAATAAAAAGCAGTGACATGGCTTGAACCCAGGATACTGTGCACTATAGCCACAGTACTGAACCACTAAGCCATAATAGCATTGCAGTAGTACAGACACAGCAGGACAATTGTACACTAATGCAAACACAAAGTAATGCTGTATCATGCCCCTAATGAGGCAAATGGGTAACCTCACCCACACGCCTATGCAGACAGAGAACATCAGGCCAGGTCTTGTGATGTGGGTTGTGTAGGCTATGAAGTCACAAGCTAATATATGTGGCAATGGACGATAAGTTCTGTAGTACACTAGTATGCCTCAAGCCAGTATGATAGGCAACAGTACAGACTGTAATGGTGTCCTGTACATAGCAGTGCAGGCACAGCAAATATGTATAATTGTCAGGTGAAACCCACTTCCGATGTATACCCACAGAACAATCTGGTGTGCCCACGGGTAGAAATGTACAAAGAATAGCTGTCCCCTCTGTATGTAGAAATGTTGATAGGTCTATGCAAAGTGTCTCATGGAAGCCCTGCAGGCACTGCATGATCCCTGTTGATCTATGACACAAAGGTGAGCCCTGCTGTAAAAATACACCTTGATTTACCATGCACATATAGTATAACTGTGTATACTGTGCGTGCTCACACACTCCAACAAAAGTAGTGGATTTCATTCAGCATCACCCTGAAAGGTCATACTGGGCAAGCTCACACACTTAAAAAAACGAAGCAAATGTCAGGCAGGAAGATACTGAAAGGTCATACTGGGCATGCTCACCCACTTAGGCTAAATACAGATGTGATAATAAAGGATCTATGGACAAATGTGTATAGTCATCTCTACTTCCAGAAACATATTCACAAAGTGGTCTGAAAATCCTGCTATGTGTGCACACAAACTGCCAAGGTCTGTGCATGTAGGTCAAAGGAGGTTGCCACTACTCAGCAGTCATCAGACCTGTCAGAGTGTATCACAACACACTTGCGAGGAATCTGACTAGGCACGTTCAGCAACTAGAAAGACCAATGAAGAACCTTAACAAGAGGATTACTGGCCTCAAATAGTTGCCCCATGCAACAAGAATGAATGCAACCCAAGCTGTACTCTGTTGCATACTGTCTATGCAGGAGATCTCTGCCCAAAAGACAGGTCCATGTCATGGTTACACTCAGATCTGTTCTGAGTTACAGCTCAATGGCACTAAATGTACAGAGCCAACTGATATTGGCAGCATCCTGGCAGATAGGATCAGTGTTAACTTTACCCCCCTCTCACCCATGAAAGAGCACATGTCTATAATGGAAGACTGCAAAGTTGCAACTCTCTCCAAAGCCAGTATCACAGCAGTTATGGGACTAGATAACTACCCAGGCTGCATAGTATCTACTTCCCTGAAGTAAACATTAACATGGAAGCTCTGTGGCTACTGAAGTTTCCAGAGGACTGCAAACTAGGAGCCATCATTGTAAACACTAAAGATGTGGACATCCTACAAAAGGGCCTCACTGAGACAGATGGCTGTTGTCCAAGCCATGGGTTGTAGCTCAATGCCAAAAGGTGCATTATCATCACCTTTGTTAAAATCTCTGTAGCCAAGAACTACAACATAGGTAGTAGTATACCTCACACTGTAAGTGTGACAAGAGACCCTGTGTCATGGGTGGACAGTGGATACAACTGTGATAAGCACATTCCCACAGTAGTCAGGAAACCCTCTTATGTGACACACCTCATCACAAAATGTGTCTCATGCAGAATAAAAGAGGACATCGTTCCCCTCTACTCACCACTCACTAGAAATATAAAAGAGTACAACGCCACTGTTGCTATGTACCTTACAAGACAACCACAACAACTGGAAAGTCAGCAGCAATACCTCACAAAGAGCATTAGTAGCCTGAAATACATGCCATACACAGACCATCGCAAAATGCTCCATCCGTACTCCCTTGCATATCGCCTACTCAGAGGTGTTCACTGCCTAACATACAAAGCTATGTCAAACATACAGCTGTTGGATATGAGCCACGTAAAACACTCACAATCACCCTGACCTTTGGACCCAAGACCACGAGTGAAATACAAAAGGAAATGGTGTAGCCATTTACCTTATGGATATCCACACCTCCAGGTTACTGGCACAGCATGAGGCCTTGGAGACCATGCAAGTGCAACTAACATTGGGCAAAGCTGCCCATCAGATTGTAGCCTGCTACAGATCATGTACCTTGTCTCAGGAACCTCACTCAGTATTCTGGAGAACAATGGCAAATATAAAGGTCCTATCAAACACCATTATATGAGGCGATTACAACTACCCAAACATTGAGTGTGTGAATCACTCATATACAATGTCCTTTGCCCAATGTGTCCTAGAGTTAAGAAACTAACACCCTGGAACAGCTGGTCAGCATGGCCACTAGAGGTGACAACATGCTGGACATGATCATCACCAACATGGGGTACCAGTGTTCCACAACAGAGATAAACCCCTCGCTGGTAATATCAGATCATTAAGTAATCAAAATGGACATCCACATCCCGCCCCCACACCCAGTGAATGAAACCACTGTGAAGACATTTTCAAAAGCAAACTGCACACTTCCGAAGACCAAAGTGGAAAGTTCCAAAGCCTTCTTGCTATAGGATAATGGTATACAATCTGCCAAATCATTTACAAGTGCATCCTATGAGCATCTACAGGGATGCATGGATCGAGACATCACAAATAAAACCAAGATACACTCCTCCAAAAATAAGAAAACAATCTGGTGGTCATTGCCCATAAATAAGCTAGACAACAGAAGGAGGAAACTAACACCTGATAGAGCCAACTTCACTAAAGGAAAGGCATCACTGATCATTATTAGGATGAAACAATGATCGCTCATAAAATAATCCATGGACAGTTTCTAAAGACAAATTGCCAAGGAATGTAAGAATAACAACCACAAAGCCTTTGGTAGCTATACCAGACATGTAGGTGTTAACTTCCAAATATGCTGTCAGCTACTGAAAAAAGTAATGACATACACCAAACCAACTTTCATTGCCCACACCCAGGGGGACAAGTGCAGTGTAAACTCTCCCCATCACCCCCAAAAGGGCCTGTGTCCATCACAGAAGGATGCAGAGACACAGACATCATGGACATGCATTTTAAGACAGCCCTCACCAAAGCTAAGAACATAGCATCAATGTGACTGTAAGCTATCCCAGGCTGCATCTTACACTAGGCCAAAAGGAACTACACCCTCACCTACATTCACTGTCCAGACTCAAGCGTACCACAGGCTAAGTACCCAAAGAATGGCATACACTAACAGTCATCCAGCTCCACAAAGGGTGTGCCAAAACACAACCTGGAAACCATTGTCCAACATGTGTACTCAGCCTGGTCTACAGAGCTATTGAGCAAATCGTCATGGAACCCATACACTGAGACATTGGAGATCTCCAGACACTGGACTCTACACAACTTTGCCTTGTTAAAGGCAGAGCCTGGCTCCCAAACCTAGCTGACTTATTTAAAACAGTTACCATGAACATAGATGGAGGTGAAAGTAGTCCACATAGGCCACCTGGACCTCACTAAGGGCTTACCACACCATTCCCTACTCCATCATCATGGACAAGTGTACCAGCTTGAACATGAACAGCTATGTCTCAGGATGGGTGGCCAAGTGGCTCACAGATCAAACACACATGTTTATAGTTGTGGGTACCATGTCCAACTCTAAGTCAGTCACAAATGGCATCACACAGGTCTTGGTCCTGGGACCCCAGATGTTCAGTCAATACTGCTCAGAGGTACAGGCAAGCATGGCAGGTGTAAGGCTGAACAGGTTTGCAGATGACTGGAAACTGTGGTCCATAATTGGCTGTATAGCTGACACAGACATCCTCCAGAAGTGTCTTACAGAGACAGATACCTGGTGTCAAAACAATGCCTTCAAGCTGAATGGCAAAGAATGCATAGTCATTCCCTTTGGATAATACAAAGTGCACACAAATTACCACATATGTGGTAATCCAGCATGTACGGAGAAAGTCATTATGGCCCTGGGGACACAGGTAGATAGTAAACTCACCTTTGATGATCACATGGCCAAAGTGTTTAGACATTCTTTCAATGTAGGCCATCTAATGTCACCTAATGTAACACACTTCGTATAGTCTGATGATGTCACCATCCTACAAATATACCTGTTGAAAAGAAAACTCCCACTAATATGTATAGTGTGTTGTGTTAATGCATACTCCTCTAGTATCAAGAAGTAGTTAGGTAGGGGTTTGAATCCTGCACTGGGTAACTGTGCCTGAGTCTGTTCCCCTTGGGAAGGAACAACCTACTAGGAGAGTAGTGAAACACCTCAAAAGTTGTATCTAACCTTTGTCAAGTCTGATGATGTCACCATCCTACAAATATACCTGTGGAATAGAAAACTGTCAGCAATTTATATAATGTGTTGTGTTAATGCATACTCTTCTAGTATCATGAAGTAATTAGATAGGGGTTTGAATCCTGCACCGGACAACTGTGTGTTCTCCTTGACAAGGAACAACCTTTTAGGAGAGTAGTGAAACACCTCAAAAGTGGTAATCTAACCTTTCTCAATTCTGATGATGTCACCATCCTACAAATATACCTGTGGAAAAGAAAACTCCCAGTAATTTGTATAGTGTGTCATGTTAATGCATACTCCCCTAGTATCATGAAGTAATTAAGTAGGGTTTTGAATCCTACACTGGGCAGCTGTGTGTGCTCACCTTGGGAAGGAGCAACCTTTTAGGAGAGTAGTGAAACACCTCAAAAGTGGTAATCTAACCTTTGTCAAATCTGATGATGTCACCATCCTACAAATATACCTGTGAAAAAAGAAACTCCCAGTCATATATACAGCACGTTGTGTTAATGCGTACTCCTGTAGTATCATGAAGTAGTTAGGTAGGGGTTTGAATCCTTCACCAGACAACAGTGTGTGTTCCCCTTAGGAAAAAACAACCTTTTAGGAGAGTAGTGAAACACCTCAAAAGTGGTAATCTAACTATTTTACTTTCAAAAGATCTCTTTACTCATATCTAGCATCATGGTGGGAATGCTCTTGCTCCCACCCTACATAACTAACACTGGCTATTTTCATTTTCCTTCTCTTTACTCCAGCAAATTTCCTTATTATTTTCCCCAACACACACATTACTATTTCTATGATATTTGCAAAGAATGTACTAGACTGGGCCTCTAAGTCTATGCTTCCTAATATGCAATTACTTTCAGTATTGCTTTGTATTATTCCTTCTGTTAGTCTGTATCTTCAGTATGTTTCATCACAAGTCTGTATTATTTCTAATGTTTGCTGTACTATTTTTGAAATTATTTGCTTTAATCTTTTGCATCTGTATAATTATCATTAATAACCTGCTGTACTTAGATTGTTGATAGATATAACCTAGATAGATTGATTCTGTACCTACATTTTTGGAGCTTTTCTCCCCAGGACTCCATTGAAAATGGGTTCATTTTGGCCCAATGGACTATCCTGGTAAACCAACTGCAATAATTAAATAAATAAATAAAAATAACCTTTGTCAAGTCTGATGATGTCACCATCCTACAAATATACCTGTGGAAAAAGAAATTCCCAGTCATATATACAGCATGTTGTGTTAATGCGTACTCCTGTAGTATCATGAAGTAGTTAGGTAGGGGTTTGAATCCTTCACCAGACAACAGTGTGTGTTCCCCTTAGAAAAAAAACAACCTTTTAGGAGAGTAGTGAAACACCTCAAAAGTGGAAGTCTAACCTTTGTCAAGTCTGATGGTGTCACCATCCCATAAATATACCTGTGGAAAAGAACACTCCCAATAATCTGTGTAGCGCATTGAGTTAATGCGTACTTCTCTAGTATCATGAAGTAGTTAGGTAGGGGGTGGAATCCTGCACCAGACAACTGTGTGTGTTTTCCTTGGGAAAGAACAGCCTTTTAGGAGAGTAGTGAAACACCTCAAAAGTGGTAATCTAAAATTTGTCAAGTCTGATGATGTCACCATCCTACAAATATACCTGTGGAAAAGAAAACTCCCAGTAATCTGTATAGCGTGTCATGTTAATGCGTACTTCTTTAGTATCATGAAGTAGGTAAGAAGGGTTTTGCATCCTGCACCAGACAAGTGTGTTTGTGTGTGCTCTCCTTGAGAAAGAACAGTCTTTTAGGAGAGTAGTGAAACACCTCAAAAGTAGTAATCTAACCATTGTCAAGTCTGACCATCCTACAAATATACCTGTGGAAAAGAAAACTCCCAGTAATCTGTACCATGTGTCATGTTAATGCGTACTCTTTTAGTATCATGAAGTAGTTAGAGAGGAGTTTGAATCCTGCACCGGGCAACTGTGTGTTTGTGTGTGTTCTCCTTGGGAAGGAACACCCATTTAGGAGGGTAGTGAACCACCTCAAAAGTGGTAATCTAACCTTTGTTAAGTCTGATGATGTCACCATCCTACAAATATACCTGTGGAAAAAGGAACTCCCACTAATGTGCATAGCTTGTCGTGTTAAAGTTTACTCCTCTAGTATCATGAAGTAGTTATGTAGAGGTTTGAATCCTACACTTGGTGAATGTGTTTGTCAATGTGTTGTGGGTTTTGCGTTTACCACTGTATGACATATCAGTATGCATTGCACATGCTAGCTGTGTGTCAAATACATATCTGTACATGTTACCTCAATGATTGCATGTGTGGGAACCCTGCTTTCTCCAAGAACACAGCTGTCATCCTTGCCAGACTGTGCTGCTGCTTCCCAGACCTTACGTCACATCTGTATGCTTGTGACAAGGCAGCCACTGCAGTGATCACTGGCCTAGGTTATCTGTGTCACACAAAGTCATTACGGTTCCTATTGGAATGTGTGAGTGAGGGTCTATGACCGAGGTATATGTCAGACCTGTTGAAACGCAGCAAAGTCTGTTAATGATGACTATTCATAACAGGTGTAGAACAAACTATGTGGATATGCATGCAGAACCCTTATTGCTTATATGATCCACCAAGGGATTCCAAAATACCTTTGGAAATGTGATTAACAAAGGAGAGATGACATAACACTTGGTTGCATGTACACATAGGTACCTGTTCATCATGTTGATGGCTACTACCTATGTGGTACTGTGGGGATAATATGTTCCTTAAAGGTGGATGACTATGCTTAGTTTGGCTTATAGCTTTACAGCATGGGTTTGACAAAAGGCATCTTTCTGTATGATACCATTGTGGAGGATTTGTGTGGCATCTGGAGAATGCATTATAGACCACAGTATGCATTACCAGACATGGTCAGACAAATCCCTACTGTGATTGCTTGTACCTAAGAGAGCTATATGCCAAACAGGAGTGGTCTCAGTAATGGGTGCAGGTGAATACCAGTGGGTACTGGCATTGTATAGTACCTGAAGGATCCAAATGTTGCTGTGTGTCCTACATCTGTGTGTCGGTCGTCAAGACATCATCTAACGATTGGTTATGGTCAGGCTGTTGAAGTGATGTATACCACCAGAATGCAAAACAATGACAGATAGTAATAGTATCACCCACAGCACAGTGTCAAACCATGTCATACACATGTGTAGTCAGGTTCTGGAATGTGTGTAGTACAATGCATACTGGCCACCAATAGAAACTATGGAGTGTTACTGTGTAATATAGAGCATGTCACCCTGACCATGTGTCCACTATGCACGTACATGCAGACAGTGCACCTCCACCATGTTCACAACTGTACACCTGCAAATCTGTGCTACACATATCCCACACATACTGTCCACTCTCTAACACATGCTGCCAATACTGTCCACTCTCTAACACATGCTGCCAATACTGCACACATCAACCAAGTGGCACGTGGCTGGACAATACACAATTGGAACCAACACTGGTGTAAACAACACTACAGTGACAATCATAGCTTTAATGCATCATGCCTGCTCAGCTACACCTTCAAGCATATCATTACACTCTACAGCTGACAACATGCTAACATTGCTATACTGCTATATAGACACCCTGTGCATCAGTACCATGGTAGCCTGTTCCTGCATCGATGTTACAGATGACAGGTGGTGGCACAAATTTCATCATATGCACAGGGTGTGTTGTTGGTTTACCAGAGGCCTAGAGTGAGCCATCCAATTGACATATATGTGTGTGTGTGTGTGTGTGTGTGTGTGTGTGTGTGTGTGTGTGTGTGTGTGTGTGTGTGTGTATGTGTGTGTGTGTGAGGGGCAAGAATACTGGAATGGGCCAATGTTGTTGTAATGTGTGTGGGTATGTGTTAGCCCTAGGTGTCTGGAGCATGTGTGTGTGTCTGCATGCACACAGTTCCACCATGTGGCTGCCATATACAGGTATTTGTGGGACAGCCACAGACTGTACCTGCGAGGCTTTATAGATCACCGTCTCTGGCCACGGATATGGTACCTGTGCCTGGCAGGGGTGCCACTGACACTATCAGGTACTAAGCCAGACTGGGTACTATCCCCAGAGGTGGATGGATGTACACTGGACACAGGTCCCTGCTGGGACTATCCAGAGCCATGTACATGTGGTCTTCTAGGACATTCTATGGACAGCCCATCCCCAACATTACTGGGGCTGGTACTGGCACTATGGGAGTGGCTGTGGCTTGAGGGATGTCTGCGGCGACTGCCAGCTGCTGATGTTGCTGGCATATGTCCACATCAACGTCTCAACCATCCCGCACTGTCCTGACACATGGACATGACATTGCAGAGGATATCTAATGTTTCTCCCCAACGTCTATCAGTGACCTTGGTGTAATGATGGATGGCACCTGCTAGGTCACGGATACTGTCAATGATGGCGGTGTTATGTGCCCTCTGTGCCCTTAGTCCCTGTCTGGTGTACTGTTCCATACATGCCTGTGCCTCCATGACAGCCTGGAACATGCGTGACGATGTCAGACCTATGGCACATCTGCCAGTGGCATGATGAGCAGCAGTGCTCCTACAAGAACCCCTGGACATCTGCCTATGTGGTACCCTTCCAGACATCTGGGTATGACTGCTGTGTTGGGATGCATGTGCCATGGATACCACACTGTCCTGGCCAATGCCAACTGTATGCTGTCCCTCAGCTATGGGCATTGGTGATGGATGTATTGGCAGTATGACTGTATGCATGGATGTGGTGGACAGCTCTGTACTGTCAATTGGTGGCCCAATGACAGACCCTAGCAAACACGCCTGTGCCTCAACACACCTATCTTCATTATCACTATGTGGCTCAGTGACATCAGTTTCCCTGCTGCAGTGAACCAGCCCTAACACAGCACCTATGGGAGGAAGACAGGAAACACACTTTACGACCTGTACATGATGTCGGCACACATGAACACATGCACATATGGACACATGAACACATGCACACAGGCAGACATGCACACATGAAAACATGAACACATGCACACATGAACACATGCACACATGCACACAAATACACTCCTCACTACAGCAGATACCCATACACACCACCAGCAATCCAAAACATACTTAATAGTGGTTGAAGGTGGGTTACAGTATCACAAGGCAAACAGTCATATGACACATGTCAGCATGCAGAAAGTTTGTTGCTCAAGGCCATGCAGTGCGAGTGTAGACAGCCCATGTTAATAACAGTATACATGGCTTTGATGCATGTGTGTTGTTGTTCAGTGATTGGCATCACCTTGGAATGCAATGTGTACATGGACATAACATTACTGTGCAAGTATTAAAAGGTCTGCAATGTCCTGTGCACCATCACTCACAGGTATACATACCGTGGCTGGATGTGTATCTGTGTGTCACATAGATATTAATTTCTGATTACAGTGTCTGTGTCTGTAGCAGATAATTGTGGACACAGGTTTACCACATGCATACTATGTATACACACAGGATGAGTGGTGCATGTATACGTGACAGAATACCATTGCTCAACATGGCCATTGTACAGCGGGTATGGTGAGTGTAGGACATATTGTGGACATGCCAGTGCCAGCCATGACATGGCATGCTACAACATGACTGCAACATTAAACATCACACATACCCAATGTGTGTCATGTGACCTATACACTCAATAGCATTACAAGACATATATGTGTCACTTTGTACAAATGGTGATAGCTATGCATATTGTGTATAGGTGCATATGTTTGCACACACACAACATTGAGGTGCATAGCAATGACTACTATATGTAGTACTGTGGTCACTGTAACTGGATGGGGTGTAGTACCATGAGCCATCATCATCATGCACCATCTGGTTACTCAAGGCTACTAATGTGTGCCAGACTGTCACCTAGCATGCTGTACCTGAACTACAGTACTGTGGCTACAGTCACAATTACACAGCCACTTGTTACATGGGTTTGTAAGGTGCCCAATAGGGAGCATTGCCTAACATGAATGTGTTATGTGTTGAAGAGTGTCGCACAGCCCCATGATAGGCCTCTACTCCTCAGGTATATTATGTGTGCTGTGTGGATGACATGTGGGATACTGAAGTGTCTGGATATGCTATGTGTAGCATGTTAAGGTGTACTGTGTATGACAAAGTTGTGTATGTTGTGTACATGTGTATCAACTATGCCTATCCAATGTCCAGTACGGTGTTGCCATAATTGTGTGTGATGCTCTGTGTATTGCATGTGATTGAGGCAGCTACTGTCATTACTGAGATGTGCATAGTCTCACAGCAAACATGCACAGCATGCATTATGCGTAGGTGTGTTACATGTACATGGCCTACACCTCACCTATGACATGCACATTTCATTAGCAATATTAAAATTATAACACACTCACCAGCATCGACTGGCTGCCTTGCTGTCACACCAGAGGGACCTACAAGAATATGAGACAGTTTGTCAGTGGCCACAACTGTGCCATTGCTACTGTGAGTTTGCTAAACTACAGTAGTACAACAGTCGACAGTCACAGGTGTACAGATTATATTCCAAATATCAGTATTGCACAACACTATGCAGCACAACTGCTAAACACACAGTACACATCTCACATATGCATAATCTACCAATACAGGTAACAGTAGTCTACAGATAGGTCATGTTACCTGCACGCTTCATGTCAACATGCTGGGTGGCTCCGGCCTCCATGATGACACATATAAGTTGCTGTTCCTGTTGTTGGCCAGGAGCCACTACGCTTATGAGCAGCTCCTCTACACTGGTGAAGGGGGGATGAATGGCTACCCCACCACCTGTGGCAAGCTGTTGTTGACGGATATCAGACGCATGCCACTGGACATGTCTAATTAAATCACTGCAGTGATGGCGTACCTGATCATATGTCTGGTTATGCATGCCTATGTCATTTACCCGACAAACAAGATCTTGCCACAGTGCAGTCCGCTCATGCTGGTCCTGGCTGGTTCTAAAGAAGAGCAGGGTGTAGTGCTGCACCAGGCTGCTGTGTATTTTGGCTTCCTCTGCAGCTGTATAACACGGATTTCTTTGGTGGGACATGCCCCTGGAAGACAATTAAATATGATGTGTGAGCAAGTCATGTGGTACACTTAACATTCTAAAGTACAGATATCAATTAACTGCCATATTTAGCATCTGATTGGTTGTCAGAGGATACACATATTCAATACCACATATTAGTGCTCAGGCCACAACTGGCTGACAGTGCCTGGCATGCTCTATATATCAAATCATGTTCTGCACAGCAGCAAAGAGAAGCCAGTATGTAAGACTATATACCAGTACATGGCACACTGTATGTGGCACAATGCAGCACCTAGCCACAGGAGGTATATATCAAGCTAATGCATAAAGAAAGATGTCATCCATTGCAATGAATGTAAAGTACAGTTACAGTATTACCAGTATACCACCCTAGTCGTTGATGCCAAACCCCTGCCTAACATATGTGCACAGTTGTTAATATAGGTGGCATACTGCTGTACTAGACTATACATGTTGCTAGATACACACATATACCCTGTAACACAAATATGATTGAGGGCATAGTACAGGCATAATTACACACACATCAGACATACATACAACACACAAATGTATGCCAACCCAGATGAGCTTTACCTGTGTACCATATAGTACTGTGTGTCACTACTTACAAAACCTTATGCCTGAGGTATGTAATCTGTGAGGACTATAGGGAACACACAAAACAGTGTTTCCAAGCAATGTGAACATACACCATACTGTCCTGTTTTGGCCTACAGCTTCAGGTAGTACTACAGTTCATATGGAAGTTGGATTCACCAGCAGTACCACTCACTAAGCATACATGTATTGCTTTAGCCTACAATGGGACACCACAGTCGGCAACAAGGGACTACATCACACCATATGCCATACTACTTTTTCTGCCTAGCAATAGCATACACATCTTTTGCTGGGATCACAGCTAGGACACAAACTACCATGACAGAAACAATTTCACACTAACCTATCATACCTTTACAGACCTTGCACACATTCACCAACACATTCACCATCACACTCAGTCAACCTCACATAGCAATTATTGCACTAAGTACATGTGTGTGTGCATCGTGTCATAGGTAGGTAATACGCTATTGGCACTAGGGCCTACAGCAGCCTAGCCATACTCTACCCTGGCCTTTGACACACATGTAATTTAATTTCACTTTCCCCTATCAACCAGAGCCACAGAGGAGATTCCCAGGGTGTATTTCTTATCTCCCAACCAATCATCAGGAGTATTTACGACAACTGATAATGAGGAGCTTTGTTTGCTATTGATAGGTGGTTTGTTCCAGAGTATGGCATGTCTCTGAGATAGGAATCTATCCCTCCAGCATGTGCTGCTTACTGACCTGACAAGGTTTAGGGCCATAGAGCGTGTATCTGGGAGGGATTGTAATATGTTTACGTGGAGGATGTCCAACAGCTATGGGTGTGACATAGCTCTGTATGTTAGGCAGAGGTTACCTCTGGGTAGGCAGTATGCAACACAGTCTAGCTGTAGTTTTGTGAGTCGGTCTGCATAGGGCATCTGTTTGAGGCTGGTATTACTCTTTGTGAGGTATGTCTGTGGCCTTTCCAGTTGCTGTAGTTGTCATGTAAGGTACATACCACATGGGGCATTGTACTCTATAATGGGTTTTAAGTGTGAATAGTAGAGGGGAACACTGACCTATATTTCCCTAGATGACGCACCTTTTGTGATGACGTGTGCCACGTAGACAGAGTACATGACTAGTGTGGCACAGTGATTATCAAAGGGGAGGCTACTGTCCATCTGTGTCCCATGTTCCCTTATCACACCTTCAGTGTTAGGCAAACTACCACCTATGTGGTAGTTAATGGGTACAGTGTTTTGGCAAGAACAGATGGCACTGCAGTGTCAACACTGAGCTTCAGTCCATACCTTGGTCACCAGGCACCTGTCGCAGTAAGTATGCCCCGTCTCTCTCTCTCTCTCTCTCTCTCTATATATATATATATATATATATATATAGAGAGAGAGAGAGCTATATATATATATATATATATATATATATATATATATATATATATATATGTATACACATACATACACACATACATATAAACATCCATTGCTGTACATATAGATGTACATATAGGCACATATACAGTCCACTTTTCATGGTGGGAATATCAGTTATGCGACAGTTGTGAGATATGCAGTTATGTAATAATATTGCACAGTGCTGTGCAGACTGCATTGAAGGTGTCCTCAGCCCATGTAGCTTTAGCAGGCCTCACTGGCTGCAACACTGCAAAACTGACGAAGCATACCCACAGCATTTAACCACCACATGTCATATACCAGCACTGCATGCTGTTTTCTTTGCAACACACTACAACCTACATAGAAATATGCACATAACAACCTTCAACAATATATATATATATATATATATATATATATATATATATATATATATATATATATATATAGATATATACACCCTTCACAAACAGTTGCAGTATGTCCCTTGACCTATGCACATGTACAGATACATACAGATACGTATTGCTGCCACATATAGATGATTCACAGTATGTAGGGTACTCTTCAAAAACATCTACTACATGCCAGCAAATACATATGTGTTACATACCTTTCCTTGGTATTTCTCTGTTCCGTCTGTTTCTAAAGAAAATATTTTTTTTTGGGGGGGGGGTTCTCTGTCTGTTGATGTTGCTCTTTCTTTTTCTGTGTCTGTTTCTGTCTCTTTGTCTGTGTCTCTGTCTCTCTCTTGCTCTCTTTCTCTGTGTGGACAGCAAGTGCAGCCTGCTTTTCTAGGTATCTGCACATGTGCATGTGATGGCATCTGCAAAAAATGGTGCCCACCATTTACTAATTGCATGCAGCCTGCTGTGTGGTAATTGCAGTACTCACTGTCATAGCAGCCCACTGCTATAAAATGCTAAGTTAGGTAGGCGTAGCCCTTTCAGCTTTCCAAAGTGGGGCCCATGCTTGTTTGCTGTGGACACCGTTGTGTCAGTCAGAAGGTTGGTATACTTCTTATATCTGAAGCTAGGGTTGTAGCCAGTGATTTGCATGTTGTACTCAAACCTGAATGTTGCTGCTTCTAGTACACACTTGTCAGTGTAGACTTTTACTCACCCCTCCAAATGCTTACACAAGATACATGGGAGTATGTACTTTCTTTTCTAATTAGACAATTAACTGCCATACAAAAGTAGTTGTTGCAATGTATTCTTCTGGCACATGAACTGTTTGTGAACTATAATACTGTAAATATCAATTAACTAACTTCTGAACAGTTTGTGGTTTATTTGTGTTGAAATTAGCACAGGCTGCTCAAGACAGCTGGACACATTTCAGTACTGAGTATACCTACCTTCATCCTTGGTAGAGCCTGAATACACAGGTATATTGTTCTTTTGGGTAGGGGTGTAGAAGTACAGAGAGCATTATATATTATTGTGTGATGTTTATCTTGCTGAACATACAGGGTTGCTGTGTACCTGTTAGTCTATCAAGGCAAGTAGTCTGTCTGTGTAGCTCCCACCTGTGGACATATCCAGATGGTAGCCAGAGGTTAGCCTATTATTCTTTGTCTGTGCACCACACTGGTCTTTTCAACACTGGAACAATGGCATTGTCACAGTCGGTTGCTACCAGTACATGGCTACATCCTTTGATATTTCTGTGTTGTACTCCTACATAAGGTTATGCTTGTGGGACTCATTCCAAAGTTATTTGCAGAGTGTGTAACAGCAGAAAAGCTGAAATGCCTGTATGTTTCTGCCTCGGCCAGGCCTCTGGTACACTCAGGTATATATTTGGACAGCCTCAGGGATAGGTACATATAAGTGAGGTGCACCTGTAATATATTACAGACATTAAGTTGAGACTGTGAGAGAATCAGAGCATATGTATTAATACACCTTTTCTGACGTGCAAGCAGTGTCTACTCTTACTTATTTACATTATTCATTAAGTGTACTTCCTCACTTTTCGGCCTAACGTCAGTACTTTTCAGAGGGATTCTGAGGGACACAGCTAACATTTGTTTATGAATCAGGGACATCCCTGAAAAGCAGTCACAGTTGGGAAGTATGGCCTCTGCCCTATTCAAATATGCCAGTGTTTATCCTGCTCTGATACTGTGTGGGGTTTGTAAAGTGCTACTGTAACATTATTTCCTGCTAGAATAGCTGGTTCTCTTTTCACAGTCATGTCATGCAATTCCACAACAACTGCTGGTAAAGATCCACAGAACAAGATTTGTGTTATGGCATTCGTATTTTCCCTTTACATTCACTCATTGTAATGCATGATATGTTTATTACAGCACCAACTTGCTGAAGGTCTGCTGTGGCTTAGTGGTACTTTATGCAGTGTAGTGTATCCAAGGTCTGGGGTTTGAGACTGACAGAGGTGTTTTATTTTGCTGCTCAGCAGAACAAGAGCCCTGCCATGCAGAGTGACTAAGGCACTTTTAAGCAGTTGTATGCGGGTTTGCGCAGGTTTGCGTGAAGCTTAGCAATACTTAGCTAAGCACACACATGCGCACACTTGCTCAAACCCGCTAACTACTGCTTAAAAGTGCTTACTCCCGCTAACCCCCGTGCTAATTTCTTTGAAAGAAAAGAAAATGGGGAGATAGGAAAGTGGTGAAAAAGGGGCCACAAAGAGGGAAAGACAGTAGGGAAACCAGATCAGGATGTGCAGGACGGGTGTAGGGAAGGTCCATAGCTGCCCATTTCTTTACCAGCAACAGCTGTGCATATGTTAGAAAGTTTGAGTTAAATTTGAAACCTTCCACCCCTGAGAGAGGGGTGAGGACAACAAAGTATGTTGTACTGCCAATTATAATTATCAGTTTACATGTCCAGCGGACATGTGTGCAAAATGGGCAGCAATGTATGGGGCGTAATTTTTTTGTGGGAACAGACTGCCCTTTTTTTTTTCCAGGTGAGAGTGGAATGTGAGGTAGAGGAAGTAGGTATATTTGGGGAGGTAGGTTGGGGAGGTAAATAGACAAGACAAACAAGATGCATACAGAGGCGGAATATGACACATGGGGTGTGGACATTCCATCAGCATGCAGGGATGATTGGTGGCAACAGGCCATCAAGATTGTGGTGTTTGAACAGGGCACATACATCAAAGTAAATGCAGATATTTATAGAATAGGACTTATGTCCCAACAAATGTTTTGAGATTAGACATACCCATTGAGGTGTGGAATTGCATTGTTTATGCACATACAGTAGGGTGTAAAAAGATACCTCTATTAATATCTTATAAGTACTTATAGTTTACACTACATTCCTATTGACTGCAGGTGTACATCCCCTACATGTATTATTACACTAGGCAACGTGCATTAGGTTGTGTAATGGGTTTGGCTAGTTCATTATATACCTGATCTATATCTGACATACTAACTGTCCAGGATGCAGATGTTACTGCTACGTAGTTATATATTTTATTTCTATTTATATATCTACATATCTGGATGAGTTCACGTGACATTTTCAGTTATATTTCTACAGCCCCCTACATTTCTAGCAGCACACTCACATTTCTGGGGAACACATTAACAAGCTACTCATGTGCCAGATTTACCTATGCATGCCAGCCATTAACCATCTGTTGAGGACTGTATATATGTTTCACAGCTACTGGCACTTCCTTCATCCACTTTATATGGGACTGCCCAACTGTGGGTTGACAGCGCTTAATACAACAGTATTATTTATATAATGCAATAGTACAACAGCATTTCAAAGTAAGTGACATGGGCAAACTCCAAGTATTATACCTTTATTAATTACATTACACACTTTTCTAGAGGCTCTCTCATGTATTTGATATTACAGTGCATGCAGAAGACTTATTCAATACATATTATACCTTTATTAATAGGTTACAACACTCTTTTTCAGGCTCGCTCACTTATTTTATATAACAGTACATGCAGAGATATTATTCAGGACTTATTTTGCCTTTATTAATGGGTTACAACACTCTTTTTCTGGCTCACTGACTTATTTTATATAACAGTACATGCAGATAAATTATTTAGGGCATTTTATGGCTTTATTATTGGGCTACAACACTTTTTTCAGGGTCTCTCACTTATTTTATATAACAATACATGCAGAATAATTACTAACCTGCCTGGTGGTGCAGCCTTAGCAGCCTATCTGCATAGGCTTGCTGATTCACAGCATGGACACCTGCAGCTGAGAAGTAAATGAAGGGATATTGAGACATACCTATCCATTATATAGACTGCAATAGCATGTCTTACATACTTCATTTCATGGCTACCTACTCAGTAGTGGGGCATCTTACATGTCATGGGCCTCCTGTTCCTTCGGTTCAGTAGGTCCTGCTTCCGTCTTTCAGGTCTGCATGGTGGTGACTGACCTGCTCACCAGTCCGAGGGAAGCCTGTGGCACTGGTGAGATCATAAGCTAACCAGTTCCAAGCCTCTGCTTTGTACTCCGTCCCTTGAAACTGGCCCTGCAGGAGTCTTGACTCATGATGGTGAACAAGGAGCCAAACCATGTATTTTGACTCCTCGATGCCCCATTGTTGCGCTCGAAAGCGAGTACCCTCTCCAGCACCAGCCATTCTGACTGCAGATGGGAGCTACAATCAGTTATAGTGAGTATTCCCACCTATGGAGCTTAAATATGCTGCATTTCCCGCACTCATTTGTGATTGGCCGTTTTTAAAAATTCTCGGCTAACAGCAAACCTGCTTAGCAATGGTTAAACTTCCATTTATAAGTATATGTATGTTAAAAGTGCACATTTATCCTAATCTGGCATAGCTTAGTGGTTCAGTACTTTGATTATGGTGTACAGTGTCCCGGGTTTGAACCTTGTCATTGCTTTTTATTTTACTACTGTCCAGACAGGCTAGGGGGTTTGGCTGTGTTTAGGCAACTTTGCTCTACGTTGCTTCACGTTGCCCGACGGTGCACTGGTTAGCACAGTGCACAGCTCCATGCAAATCTATTGCGCTAGGTAAAGCGCTGTTTAGCTATGGGAAATTATATTGCGCTAGGTAAAACGCTGCTTAGCTATGGGCAATTATATTGCGCTAGGTAAAGCGCTGCTTAGCTATGGGCAATTATATGTCAATATCCTTAATGCTGCACACCTTCTTATATTTATATATATATATATATATATAATTTTGTTCACTAATACATAGGCCATTTCAATGCTTTTTACTAAAATTTCATTCATATATGTCAGGAATTATTTTATATACTAATTTAAAGCATAAAATAGACAGGGGAGTGGTGAGACTAGAACCAGGAACTCCTCCTTTTTGTGCAAAGGCTCTACCACTACGCTATTGCTACTTGGCTTGATTTGCATAAACATTTCTTATTATGCTCTTCGATGTCAAAATTGCTAACTGCAGCTAAGCAATGGGCACACCCACGCAAACACGCACAAATACAGGCAGCTATATCGGGATTTATAAAAAAAAAATAGTTTACATTTTACAATTACAAAGGAGTTTGGTATGTGGGGATGTGTAGTGTTTGTTATGTGTACATTTCAGTGGACTCGCTCATTGCACTTGTCATTTTCACATTTATATGGTTGCAGGGATGTGGATATTTGTACTGCTTGGTAGTCCGACACGCGCCCTGCAGTCTTACATGCTCCGTGTTAGCCTTCCAGTTGGGTCAGTGCCCTCATGCGTATTCATGACGCGCTGACATCATAGTCTTAAACGGCAGTCTCCGTCCCCCCAGTGTATCGCTGTGGCTGTGTGCTAGTGCCAGCATGTGTGGAGCTACCTCCTTTGTGCATTAACAGTGCTTCCAGCCACAGCAGCAGTAACTTCTCATGCTGTTCTTCATAACCCTTCTTAAAACCACCTTCTCTCAAAAGCAGTCCTTTTTTTCTCTCTTTCTTGTCAAAGTGCATGTCATGCTACATGTTTTCCATTCAATACGACTCCAAATGGTGAGTAGGTGTCCCTCTGTGTGTTTTTTAATCCCAGAAATATGTTAAACTAAGCAAAATACTATGTTGTACGAGTCTCAGGAAAGCAATGACACAGCTGTGATACCTGAAACCCAAAAGCAATTATGACCGTTATTCATCAGCATTTATTTCCATGAAAAAAAGGAATGTCCATCAGGCAGACTTTCAGTAAACGGCATGCTGCTGGCGCTGCTGGCAGTAAAGTGCATAAAGGAACAACAGCATTTTTTTTTTTTTACATTTTATTAAAAACACTCCCGAAAAAAATGCTATTGTTAAAGGAAACACACTATATGACAGTTATAAACCACTAATGGTCAGATTTCGATATCAGAAAGCAAGTGGTATTTTCGCTAAAATCTGGCTGCGATAAGTGCCATGGAATCACATGTTTATCTCAAGAGAATTTTATGCAGTTTTAGGAGCTGGCTTCTGTTTTTCTCTAACCACTTTATACACACATCTATGCTGAAGTTGGCTAAAAGTGTTTATGAAAAATTTTGTGGAATGCAGAATAGGTGTAGGTTATATATAATTCAATGTGCATCTGGTCTTTTTTTGGTCACTAAAAATGTGACAGATTTTTATGTACTTGATATCAGATGTTTTTCTGATAGCAATTTTAAAACATACAATGTTTTTTATGGGTACATCATTTAAGTATTCACAATGTATATTACAATATACATGTAAATAACATCCTATTATCAAGACTGACTCCTGTAATAATGATGGCAATTTTATTGCTCTCCTATGCTTAACACTAACAACAACTCTATCAGCTTTCCCATTTCATTAGACCTGTCTAATCGCTACTCCAATATTTCCCTGATAGCAACAGCTAGACAATGGCACCAACTACCATCCCTCTTTATAACCCACTCCTTCTAACCAGCACCTGCTACTTACATAAAAAAATGTTATTTAAATTGAAACCTATCATCTTAGCCCCAGATGATCTGCCAGGTGAATACCTTAAGAAGGTTACAGAAGCAACAGGCTCTCCCATCTCAATTCTAATAAATCTTTCCATCAATGCAGCATGTCCATACCCTTAGGGAAAAAGCCACATTCTTCTCCTCCACAAAGGAGGGCATTCAACTTAACTCTCTAATTATAGGACCATTGGCACCCTCTCCCCTCCAAAGATACTCAAGTAATGTATCCAGACCCAGCTGTTAAATTACCTCACACAAAATAATCTTCTCTCTTCATCTTAACAAGGCTTCTGTCCCCACAAGAATACCTCTGATATTTTACCCTATGTCACCAATACGGTAAACACAAACACAAATGATGGAACTCTACTGTTTACCATCTTCCTTGACTTATACAAAGATTTTGATGCAGACTCTTACTCCATTCTCTTACACATACTCTATAACATAGGTCTTGGCACCACTGTAATATCATGGTTCCATAGCTACCTCCAAAATAGAGCTGAAGCAGTCAGGTAACAGACTGACATCTCATTCTCCCCCATCCTAGTCAGTGTACCACAAAGGTCAATTCTGGGACCCATTCTCTTTAATATCTGCATCAATGACCTACATAGAGCCTGTAAAACCACACCCCTAGTACAATATACAGACGACTACACGATTATCTGTATCGCAAAAAGCATCAACGACTTATAAAAATTTACCCAGTAGTCCTTCTCCTGTATTGAAACCTGGCTGAACACTACCCAGCTATTCCTAAACCCAAGTAAATCCAAACTAATTCTCACTAATACTCACAAATCAACAAACCTTCTTGGTTACCTCATCCAACAAAACAAAAACGTAACTTGTGAGACATACTGAATTACTAGACATCTTTGTAGATAACAGCCTAAAATATGAAACACACACATCCAAAATATAATGAAAAAATACTAGAAACAACATTCTCTCTCATTAGAGCCAAACCCTTACTTTCAGACACTGTAAGAAAACAGATTGTGTCCACTCTCCTCTTGCATATTCCTCAAACATATTTTGTGCTAATACTTAACAACATCCAAGTGACCTTGCTTAGCAAACTTGAGCAATGCTACTACAAAATAGCAGGCCTTCCGACCAAACTTCCAAATAGAACCCACCACCATACCACAATTACTAAATTACAGTGGCTAGAATTCCCACATTATTTAGCCTTCTTACAACTTCATCAAATCTATAACATTGTGTATACATCTAACAACTGTAAATCTATCTCCAACCTCATAAAAAAATATATAACTAGACTCTTATTTGTTCGATACTTTTTATTGTATTTTTGTTTTGATTAATTGTCATGTTTTAAAGATAGATAGATAGATAGATAGATAGATAGATAGATAGATAGATAGATAGATAGATAAAAGAGGTAATCTGTGTGATAGATATTTATCAGACCAGCAGGTTTTATCTATGTTTAGGTTGAAGTTTATATTTTTGAATGGGTGTTAAGGGTGTTAATTGTTTTGTGGATGTGAAGAAGGTTGCATATTACTTGATCTCTTGAGACTCTGTAAGCAAGGCAGTTGTCCCCTCTTAAGAGCTGATAGGAAAGAGAAAAAGAGTGTGAGGGCTTTAAGATGGTCTGAGTATCTCAAAGAAGACATGCCTTTAATTGTTTTAGAAGGGAATTACTGTGGTCCTTGATTTGAGTCATGTGCATTACAAAGGGGGCATTAAATTTAGCTATTGGACTGATAAGAGATGAGTAAATGGGAATGTTGATGGCTTTGTATGTTAAGAATTAACTGGACTATATAAAAGAATTTCCTAACAACCTTGGAAAAACAATGGTCAAAGGATAACTCATTGCCAATAAAAGTGACCGAGTTCCCAAAGACAAAGTCAACATTTGGGGGTGGGGGTCCACAGTCTGTTAGGAGCAGAAGTGCTCAGGTTTGCTAAAGGACATGTTTCTTGACATTCAGTTTGAGGGTGTGATTTAAACACCACCTGTTAGTACAATTTAAGCCCTTCTGGAGAGTTCAGAGGTTGGTAGCGAAATCTGTGCATCTTTGAAATTGCAACTGCCAGCAAGCTTTGTTAATCTCAAGCCCTTGATGTCAGACAAGTATATGTATGAAACAGGAAAGGTCCTAGTACTGATCCTGGGGGATATCAGTGGTATCTACTCTTTAAGATGGCAGCATGTTCTTCCAGTGTGCCATTATACTATCCAGTGAGTAACATTGGGGTTTACATTTTATTGGACTGACTTAATGTTAAAATAATATAACTCTCCTCTGGTAATGACCTCTAATAAAATATGCACTTGTGGTCTTCACAAAGTATAGAACAAGCTGAAACATGATTTCAGAATGGTTATTTTTTTCCCCAGTGCTCTGGAAGCTACCACCGGTTATCCCCTTTCGTTGATTTAGAGAAGATAAGAGTAGTTTCTGATCCATTTCACTAATTAGCTCATTTGTTAAAATGTTGAAGAAGCTGATGCATAAATCATTTTCCTTGGCTGTAAAATCAAGCATTATTTTAGAACAGCTAGCAGTATTTTACCCAGTAACCTAGCACAGATGTACCAGTCATATTTCCAGATGGTATTCTTAGCAGACTTGATAAAGTTGCTCCTCTGACAAGCATCCAGGATGCCCAAGTCAGAGTTCTTATAACTTAGGATATCTTTAAACTGTTTGCCCTTAGGCAGGAGCTGCTCTTGTTGTTGCCTGAGGTAGAAGAAGATGCCTGGTGCTTCTTCATCTAACTACCCTAGCCTGTGCTCCTCACTAATGCTAGTTCATTATCAACACACAACCATGCTATGCAGATATGATGGCTGACATGGTAAAAAGAGATATGAAATATTATGTTTGCATTTGAAATAATTTACAAAGAGTATATTTACAGCACATGCTTATTTTTTGTATTTATATATATATATATATATATATATATATATATATATATATATATATGTATGTATGTATATATATATATATATAGTTCAGTTTATTAACCAAATAGGTGGACTAATCTAGTTTAGAGTCCTTTTTCAGTTATAACCAGTGCCATTATGGCAAAACATGTGGTAATAGAAACATAACTGCAGTGATAATATGGAACAATCAACAAAGTACGAAATAAGAATAAAAACCACAGCAGGTACTTGTACACAATAACATATAAACTGACAGTGCATTCTTTAAACATCTAACATTAGATTGAGAAGATGCATCACATGTAGAACTGAAAGCAGACGTAAATAATGATATCAATATAACAGTTGCAGTAAACTGCAAACAGCAATGCGGTATGACACTTAGATGTTGAGTGATTTAGTCAGAGAGACAAAACAGCTTTTAAGTAAATAAAATGGATAGACTGAGATAATGTCAAAAAGTGTTGAGATACGTATGGCAACTGTTAGAAGAGAGACAAACTTAACAAGAAGTCCTGAGTAACTGGTAATGACTTATGTAATACTTACACAACATTTAGAATCAACTCATTCAACTGCGTGATGTTTAGTTATAGTCATTTTTTATTTTTTTATGTTATTATCATTTGCTATTGTTGTGAAGACCATTTTGTGTTCATATTGACTGACTGTACAACATTATTCCATGATCCAGAGGCTATTCAGAAAATTCCTCTTCTTTAATGATAAGAATAAAGATAAATCTCAGCAGCTGAGTTTCTGTGTTGTCTCTCAAAGTATCTTTTCAGAAATATGTCACTTATAGACTATTGACTATGCCTTTATTAACTGATTGCCTATAAATGATGTTGCATTGATGTTTAACATTTATTGTAATAAGTGCTAAATCAAATATACACACATGATGGTTTAATAAAAATCTGTCTGGAAATCCAGGATAACCGAAACACTAGACCTTGCACTATACAGCGCTCTCCCCAAATGCAATCTAAATCCCCAAAGTGGTTGGCTTTGAATAGAAAATGGACATTTGCATTCTGAGTAGAATTTCTAGATATTGTTGTATTTTAAATCTACATCACAGCTAACAATGGTACAAGCTAAAAACATTTTAGGATTATATATAAAGGTAAACCATAATATGTGGATTCAGAACACTTAATGGTGAACTTGGTCACATAAAGTTAATATAATTTATTATTGAATATCTAACTAAAATTCTGTTTTGTATTGTTTTGTGTGCCCTTCAGGTCTAATTTTTCCTGGATATAGAAGTGAACAGCAAGGTAGGACATCAATGATTTTTTCATACTGCATAAAAATTCTTTAATTTCATTACTAATTTTCAATATTTATATATTGCACTAAATGACTCATTTTACTAATGGATTTGCGTTATTATTATCTCTCTGTCATTGACCTTTATTTGAGGTATAAATGTACCTGTTTTTGGAGAGGGATATGCTCCATGCTTAATTCTTCCTCTTCTTCTTCATCTTTTTCTGTATCTGAGGTTAACTAAGCCACAAGGTAATCCTCATTTAATTAAAAACCAAGAGATCTGCAAAAATTCACCTAGTCAGACTAAGGAAACTGTTACAAATGTATATTTAAGATGTAGATATATATGAGCATGAGTGTGTTATGGTATAGTTGAACAAAAATTGTTACTTAAAGATAGAAGTCATGACTTCCTGCTCCTATAGAATCCATTCATAAATAAACTGGGTCAACATGGCAACCTGTGCCCCTGTGCAGTAGCATTAGAGAATTGGTGCAGCAGGCAACGCTCATATAGTCTATAAAATGTTTCTGATGTAGTGCTGTATTTTAAGGAAACAAAGAATTATGAAGACATTGAAATATCATGGATATAAGTACAATTTGTAAAACAATAAAATTTAGTCAAGAGAATGTGTTGAAATTGTTTACCCCATTTTATGCATTCTGTTGCTCATCTTCCGTCTACAAAATGATATATATATGTTTAGAGTTGTGATTCTATGAAAAAAGCAACAGCTAAAGCTCCCTGTAGTATATTTAATACCTGATTTGTTCCCACAAAGCTGGAGACATTCAAGTCCACCCATCATGTCATTATCTTACCATTCTTAAAGTTAGGGAGAAGTCTGATGAGTGGATCTGGAACAGCCACAACGTACTCCATGTAGTACAGTCTTGGGGAGGTATGTTCTGGTTAATTGTTTATATATATTTGTTGACTGGGGTAGAACACTGATCCATTAGCACCTTTTTACAGACTAAACTCATTACCACTCTCTGGTAAAATGATTGGCTTAGTCACATCATGCACACATGGAGGTTGAGAGTTTCCCACAAGAAAAGTATGTTAAGACACTCAAAGCTAGGATTACATAAAGTAGCATGTCAGCAAGTCATAACCTTAATCGTTTCAAATTACTTTTTGTTAATGTGAAATATTTTTCAACATGCCCTTCATCTCACAGTTGCTTATTGCTCTGAAATAAAATGTTCCAATTGGCCCCTTCAATCCAGCGATAATTGTTGGCCTTCTATGAGACCCCCCATACAATTTAGCACTTTTTGAAAATGACTTGAAGTTTCATCTGATTCCATACTATAGTTCTTAAGTTCATAGGTTCATAGGTTCATAGGTTCATAGTTAGGTACTAGGCTATCGGCCCAAGGGCCTATGTAAGCCTAGCCAACAAGGCTTCCTGGCTTACGCCACCCAAGAAAGTTATTTTTCTGTGCCACTGTAGAGCAGAGACACAGAAGTGATCCCTGTGGTGTATTTCCTATTTCCCATCCACTCAACAAGATTTTTCTTGAAGAGTGCTAATGAAGAACTTTGCTTGACATAGGTGGGTAGCCTGTTCCAGAATATGGGAAGTCTCTGACACAAGAATCTATCCCTTCAGCATGTCCTGTTTATTGTAGTGACAAGGTTTAGGTCCCTAGAGCTAAAGTTAGTTAGTTTTGGGAATACTAAACTATATATGGAAGTATTTCATATCTTCATAATTACTAGCAAACATCTAACAATATTGTCAACATAGTGTATTATTCATGAATTGTGACAGTCAGTGTTTCTGTCATTTTACTTCATGCCCACCCCCTGTAATATGTGGCTATTGTGTTATGAAAATATGAATGTAATTATGAAAATATGAACAATAAATGAAATACAACAATTACTATTTCCATTACAGTATTTCCTAGCTTAGCAATTTTAGTGTCATTTTTTTAAAGAATATACGTTTTATTACATTCTGTCATAAACATACCTATCAGTTATTGTCAAATACAATACCAGTAATATGCATCAAGTTAAATTGGACCAGCAATACAAAAAAAAAAATACACCTATATTCAGTCAGAGTTGGAAAGTCTGGATTTGGATGTAGTATGCTGCACAAACTAGGTCCATATAGAGATATATATGTATATATATATATATATATATATATATATATATATATATATATATATATATATATATATATATAGGGAGGCACAGTGGTGCAGCAAGTATCATTCTCAACTGAGGTACCTTCTGTGCAGAGTCTGCTTGCCCTCCCTGTGTTCATGTGGGTTTTCTCTAGGTCCTCTGGTTTCATCCCAAATTCAAAAAATACACCAATGAAAGAAGCAGTCAGAAGGTGAGATAAAGAGAAGCAACTTTAATCCATGTTATTCATCCATCCTCGTTACTCAAAATGGTAACGTTTGTTTTGCTAGAAATGGTAACGCAAAGTACAGCGTTGTTGCTGATTCGGAATTGGGGACTGTCGTCAAAATGTTAATGTTAGTGATGTTAATTTAACGCACAATAATGATGTTGATTCTGAACGTTTTTTTGAAAATATTACTGGGACTGCTATTGAAAATGTTGAAAATGTTGAAAATGCTGATGGTTTTTTAGTTAACAAGGATTTAAGTGTACTGAACCGTTCTGATTTAATTTTATCTGATGACATGCTTAAGGTTTTGTCAAAAGGCACCAAGTTTATACCCACTAGGTTACCTTCATTGGCAGACATAATGATGGATGTCAAAAGATTTGTCCGTAAATTAAACTTAAGGGTTTATTTTTTTGAACGAGAAAAACATCTTGAAACTGAAAGCAAAGTTTCTTTAGATGACGAATTGTTAAATTTGAGTACATATGACTATGATGACATGATGCCAGATGGATATGAAGACATTAATGACATATCTAAATCTTTTGTAGAAGATAATATTTGCACAGAAGAAAATTTTGGGGGGGGGGGGGCTATGGGCACATTGATGTCCCTTGTTTTCCAGGTGATAGTAATTTTGCTCCTCCCAAGTATTCGCAGGCTATAAATGGATTTGAGCATGTTGTGTACTCTAAACTTGAACAGGCATATAAGGAATTTTGTATAAAAGATAAGGAATTCAACTTGAGTAAAGACGAATGGTTGGCCCTAAAAGTGTTGAGAACAAAATTGGACAAAGTTACCATTAAACCAGCTGATAAAGGGGGTAACTGGGTTGTGATGAATATTGAAAAATATGAAAGCATAGTTAATAGTTTGATAATAGAAGATACTTATGTCAAATTGAACAACAACCCTTTGAAACAGTATTCTGAAGAGTTAAGTGAACTATTAGAAAAAGGAGAAAGGTTGGGTTTTTTTACCAGTAAGGATGTGAAAAAACTATTAGTTAAGGAACCTCGTCACCCATACATTTACATTATTCCAAAAATTCACAAAAGTATGACTAATCCACCAGGAAGACCTATCGTCCCTGGTATTGGCTCCTATGTAGAAAGGGTTAATATATTTTTGGACTCCCATTTTAAAAAAATATCTCCCCAAAGTTTGTTCCCATGTGAGGAATACTCAAGATGTGTGCTTAGCTTTGCGTGCAGTAGAATGGAAGGAGGAATATTATTGGGCCACAGTTGATGTTACATCATTATATACTAACATCAACATAAGATGGGGTTTGGAGGCAATGCAGAGGATGATGGGTGAGGGACCACGTACCATGTTTTTGTTAAGTTTATTGGAGTTTAGTTTGATGCACAATTATTTTATGTGGAAGAATGATTTCTTTTTACAGGTAAAAGGGACTGCTATGGGTGCAGCTTTTGCACCCACTTATGTAGTAATATACATGGGAGAGTTTGAGAAAGAATTTATGTTTCAGAGTTCTTTTTTTGTGAATAACGTTGTGCTTTATAGACGTTATATTGATGATTTAATTTTTATTTGTAAGGGTGAGATGTCTCTATTCACGCAGTTCATGGAAGATTTGAATCAGAATAATCATGGACTAAAGTTTGTTGCACAAAGTTCATTACATAGCATTTCTTTTTTGGATGTGGAATTTTATGTAGGGAAAGATAATTTGATCCAATATAAACCTTTTAGGAAACCAACAGCGGTTAATAATTTTTTGCACGCAAGTAGTATGCATCCTCCACATTTGATCAAGGCGTTGCCCGAAGGGGAATTTAAGAGGATTTTGAGAAACACATCGGATAAAGGTTTATGGGAAGAGGCATGTGATGGAATCTTTAATAGACTTTTATCTAGGGGATATGAGAGTACTAAACTCCTAGATATAAGGAATAGATTGTGTAGAATTCATACATCAGGGAGGAACATATATTATAATAGTAATCATTCTGTGACCATATCTACACTAGAAAAGATATTTTTTGTATCTAGATTTTCAGGTTTCTCTAATATAGTTGAAAAAATTATTAGAGAATTGTGGCATGTTGTGTGCGAAGATCTAACAGTTGGTCGCCTTTTCCCGAAGCATATTACCTTTTCTTACAATAGGCATTCTAATTTAAAAGAAATGTTAAATAGGAAACTTGAACCTTTGGCCAACACAAATGTTGGGATGTATCGTTATGGTCATTGTTTGGTTTGCGACAAGACAAAAAATATGCATGGGATGAAAATAAATGGTAGGAAATATCTGGCATTTGAAAGGTTTGATTGTATGTCTTCAGGTGTAGTGTACATTTTGGGGTGTGATTGTATTATGCCTGTATGGTACATTGGTCAGACTACCAGGAAGGTGAAGGTGCGTATTTTGGAGCATTTGGGGGA
Source organism: Protopterus annectens (assembly GCF_019279795.1). Lineage (NCBI taxonomy): Eukaryota > Metazoa > Chordata > Ceratodontiformes > Protopteridae > Protopterus > Protopterus annectens. The sequence goes on from NC_056744.1 coordinate 1,235,384,972, forward strand.
TATTAGGAGGGGAAATATGGATAGTCCAGTAGCCACTCATTTTATTAACATGCATAATGGTAACATTGAAGGTTTTGTATTTAGTGTACTTGCTAGACCTCATTTCTGTACAGGAAATTTTAAGACTGCATTAAATAGGTTAGAGCATAGAATGATTATGGGGTACCATACATTATTTCCTGTTGGGATGAATTTAGATAGTGGATGAAATTTGATATATGTGTGTGCTGGAATCTTTGAATTATAATGAAATTTGAGTGTATTTAATTTAATTTAATTTTTTTCTAAATGTGCATTTCAATGTTATATGTATATTGGAATAGATTTATAATATTTGTAAGACTTAAAATAACATGAATTATTATATTATATTAGATCTAATATTTTTTTATAAACTAGATTTTGTATTTAAATTTTTATATATAATAGTAAATGAATGTTAGATGATTTGCCAAAGTGTTAATAGGGTTAATCACCTGATGAATTGACTGATTGTTTAATTGATGAGCATATAAAAGCGAATGTGTATATTTGAATATTTGTTCCATTGAAGGCGAATTGCCGAGGTACCAGGACGGATGAATAACATGGATTAAAGTTGCTTCTCTTTATCTCACCTTCTGACTGCTTCTTTCATTGGTGTATTTTTTGAATATTTGATGGTTTCATGATTGCTGTATTCATCCCAAATTCCAAAGTGATGCTACAGGTGGACTGTATTCTCTAAATTGCCCATTAGTGTGTGTGTGTGTGTGTGTGTGTGTGTGTGTGTGTGTGTGTGTGTGTGTGTGTGTGTGTGTGTGTGTGTGTGTATGTATGTGTGTGTGTGTGTGTATGTGTGTGTGCTGTGAAACAACTATCACAACAGGGCTAGCCACCCAGTGGTGTGATCATTGTCTTTAGATGATTGTAACTGTAGAAGTTACACCCTGAATTCAGATACAAAATAGGGGTTGTGAATGGAATTCCAGAGTAAATTAATGTAGTTGGCATCAGCTGCATCACATCTTCAGCATTATCTATCCCTTTATCCCATATTCTTTGTCTGTAGTGCCGCCTATTCACTTTCTTAAAATGAGTAAAATACATCACTCGGTTGCCACCCCACTTAGCCTCCATGATAATATTCACTAATGAATCTTTAGAGACTAATAAACTACCAGTATGATCCTTCCAAAAGTGTCTGTTACTCTTAAAAATTGTTTGACTGAAGGTATCTAATTCTTTCTAGATGGGGTTTTACAGTACCTTGATGTTGGTCCCAACTAATCCAGGTCACAAGAGTCTGTTTAGTTTTACTGATTGCCTGTCCCACTGAAAACAGTTGAAAGTATTACCACCACTACAAAATGTTGTTGTGACAGAGATCTCTACACTTAACTAGAGAAAGAAGGGACTGAATTGCACAGAAAAAGATCAAGCCAGTGCAGACTATTCCCTGCTACCAATGCGTCCCAAAAATAGTGTCCATTAACATGCTTATTAGTATTATCCCCGATTCTGCCCCAGAGCATTAGCTTCCCATTAAGCAGTTCTATTTTGGTGAGCAAAGCAACTATTCCTGATTCCAGCCCCCCAGGTTCCTAGACTCTCCTAGGATCCTAGACAGGTTCTCATTTTGTGTTACAATGAGACAGAGTTCTTGCAGTACCCATAAAGGATGTGGGTATAGCTTGGTTTGGATGAAGTGGATCAGGTCAGTAGCTTGTCCACATCTCTTAAGATCATGGCACTTTACATCATCAAAGAACCTACTTGCCATTAGTTTTCTTCTTGACAGCCATGGGAGACTCCAAGATGAAATGAAATGAAAAATATGCTGCTTTAAATTAGAGTTGAAGGGGTATTTTGCTTGCTGAGGAATACATCAAGCAAAAAAGATGAATTTAGTAAGAACGAACATTTGAGATTTTCCATAGAAATAACTTGCAAGTTAAAAGATGTATGTGCCTTTACACAATTAAAACATAGTCTCTCAAATGATACAATAATGTGTGAAGCAGCCAGATTTAGAGGAAATAATTACAGTTTTATCCCAGTTTGTGGCCGAAATGGATTGGAGCTGAAATTCTTCAAAAACATCTGCAATCTGGTGAAATATAGATGGGTATTATTCATCCATAGCATGCAACCATCTGCAAAGCAGAAATCCATTTGAATACTCTAGCCATTGAAGTGGATGTCTCAACAGGAATAGTGTTGTCCTATATACAACCTAAGAGCTTCAACTTCTAAAATAGAGAGAATGGGAGAGAGCACATACCCCTGCCTGGCACCTCTCTAAAGTGTAAAGGAGTAGAACGACATGTTGTCAGTTGTTACTTGTGCCAGTGGTTTTTGGGAAAGTAGCCCACATACTTTAAACAATTCCCTTTTCATTACAAATTTCACAAGGACTTCCAAAATAAACTCACTTTATAGTGTTGATGGCCTTATTAAGGTCTAGAAAATACAGCTTTTGGTTGTGAGCTATGTTTACTGTATTACTGAATGTTATAAAACAACTGCAACAATGCAGGTATACCTTACCTTTTAGGTACAAATCCCTTTCGTTGTTCATAAGTTCATAGGTAGGTACTAGACTACCTTCCATTGTGGGCCATTTTAAGACTAGCTAATTTCCCTTTTTGTGCTTGAAATAACCCATCCCGTTTGGTTATAGATTATAATTACCCATCTCATGGTCAAAAAGTATATAATATTCCTAATGAGAATAACAGAGATCATACCAAACATAATTTGAGGGAACATGTGCATGGGATAAAGAATTTAGGAGCTACATCTGTCTATTAGCAGTACAGGTGGCAGGCCTTGGGGTAAATTTTCTGTTTCCCATCCATAGATCTAAGTTGCACTTAAAAATGGACAGTGATGGACTTTGTTTTATGTGGATGGATGGAGAGTCTGCATAGTATTGGTGTCCTCTTAGAAATACACCTGCCCCCCAAACATTTCTGTTGATGTTGCAGAAGACTGCAGGTTTAGTTCCCCAGATTGAGTATTTCTGATGCTATTTTACTTGCTGGTGTGCAGTAAATTCATCATTAAGGGGCCACAGGATGCCTTGTATGTCAGACACCGGTCACCACTTAGCAGTCTGTAGGATACCGAGTATAGCGACAGAACTTTCAGTTGGCCCATGTAAGTCATGTTGTTAGGCCTTGTATCCTTTTAGTAAGGTATCTATGTCAGCATTTCAGTTGTTGCATGTGTCTGGAAAGATAGATGCCTAAAGGGGCTTTATATTCAATGACTGAGCTAATGAGGGTTGAGTAAAATGGGAGAATGAATCCCTAGATCTAGATACAATCTCTTCAGTTTCTAGCTGTGCAATATAGAATGGCAAACGTTGGTCAATCGATATGTCATTGTCCACATAAGTTCCCAAACCCCGAACAAATGTGTCAGCTGTTAAGGAGTATTGTCAATGTGGTAGCTCCCTGGGAAAGATGACTTCTCAAAGAATACAATAATGTATTTTTTAGCATTTAGTTTTAGCCCGTGATTTTAGCACCAGTTATTTATTTTGGACAAATCTTCCTGTAGAATGGCTAAGTCATTTCAGGATTATATGGCTGCTCCTAGCTTGCAGCCATATGCAAGCATAGTCAACCATAGCTCTTTGGTACTGGCTTTTCCTTCAGAAATGTAAATGCCCAACTGGACTGGTCCCAGCACAGAACCTTGGAGGACCATACTGGTAACTGGTCTTTTTCTGAAGATAACTTTCCCTAATTTGATTATCTGCATTCTATCTGTGATCCAGTTGGTAATCCAGTGGGAGACATAGGGGTTTATTTCTAATTTATTTAGCTTTTCTACTATGCCTGAGTTGTTAATTGTGTCAAAAGCTTTAGTTAGGTTGAGCTATGCGGTATGTACTGTTTTGCCTTCATCTATTGTATTGGCGATCTTTTCAAAAAAATCCATCAGGTTGCATAAGCATGAACTGCTTGAGTCAAATCCAAACTAAGACGGGTCTAGTGTTTGTTCACCTATCAAGCTCTGTAGGAAATCTTAAAGTCTTGTCACTAGAACCGTACCTCTCAACCTCTAAGAGCAAGAAATCTGTAGAAGCCACAAGTAATGGGGAGACAAAGGCCCAAAAGTAGGAACACTTTTTAAATATTGCTCTTACAAACTTAGAAAGTTGATAAAATAACAGGTTTTGCATTAGTATATATATCCGTCAAGGGATGACGGACGCACTATAATTGATGTAACACTGTTCTTTAATTTAATGACCTGTCTGGCCCATGCACACAAACATCCTGTTTCAACTTTGCATGCACGCAACATGAATCCATCAAACAGGGACCATTTTACTGAGTGGTGTGTCTGAACCAGAAATAGTTGTTCTAATTTCGTATGTACGTAACCTGAATCCACTAAACAGGGAACATTCCACTGTGTGGTGCCATTGAACCAGAAATAGGTTCCCTTACTCCCCCCCCCGCCTCTTGTGGGCTTAGATGCTGGACATATGCTTGATATGGTTCGGATATTGCTGATACCGAACAGTTCTAATAGTTTTTAACAGCTTCCAACATCTAAATTTTATGCAATAGACATTATTGTTTGATGTTTTTGTCAATCTAATGGATTGGATCAATTTGTTGCTTATATATTCATATATTCTTATTTTATTTTTATTTTTATGTACATTTTATATTCTATGTCTGAATAATAGATTGTGTTTAATTATGAACTTAATCGGTTGGCATATTATAAGCGCAAAATTGTACTGCGATATTTTAAAGTATAATGTATAACCTGACTTTGACTGTGCTAACTTAAAGGGTATGTAGAGACATCCCTGGGAACAGGATGTAGTAATCGCCTTGGAGCAGGATATGACATCGTAGGATGTGATGTTGCAACACAGGAAATGATGCTCTCTATAAATGTGAGTGATGCATTTTAAATAACATTTTAACGTCTGAGGAAGCGACTTGAATGTCGCGAAAGCGCTTACGTTCAAATAAAAAGGTATTTTTTATAAGTGAACCGTTATTCATTGCCTACTAGCGTTGAAGTTGTAAATTTGTTGCTGGACATTGAGCACTGCTTTTGCCTCACGGCTTGGTTCTATAGCTGGCATTAGTTGCTACGTTTGACTTGGGGATATTACGCACTTTGGATTTGTTTGCCACACGATCTGGCGACCTGGTAAACTTGGTATCCATTATCATTTTCTGTTTGGGACATTACTTCTGCTGCTTCCTGTTTGTTTGGGTGCATTTTTTGGTCATATATATATATATATATATATATATATATATATATATATATATATATATATATATATATATATATATATTCTGAAGGATATGAAGTCTGAAAATCAAACAGTCCTCAATTATTTGTCACTGATTTGCCAGAAAACTACAATTTTATGAGAAACAGACCAAAAATATGAGACAAAAATCTGGACATTTGAGAGCTATGCTAGAATCTTTGTATTGGTAAGTTGGTCAATATCTGTGAGGTTCAGTGGAGTCCTTCCCTTTTTTAGAACGGCAGTGATTTTGGATAGCCCAGCTTATAGGGTTAGAGTTCCAGCCTCTAAGCTTTCCTTAAATGGCTGACCCAGTATTGAACATATACCTCTTGTAGTTCACAGTATAGCTTCATTGTGAACCCATATGGACTTCTGGCCTTGCCCATTTCTAATCCTGTGATAGCAGTTCATATTTCCCAGGAAGTAGTAGGTCTGTATATAATGTTTGGCTGTTCATAGGTGATAGTAGGCTACATCATTTTAATCCTGAATGTAATCCATAATTGTATTAGCAAGGCTGGCCCATTTGCATATAAATCCTTGTAGAAATTTCATAATATTATTGGTTGCTTGAGCAGAGTGTTTTAGAATACTGACAGCATCTTTTAACTCAAAGATAACAGATCTTTCCTTGAGCTCCCTTAATCTTGCTTATAACAACTTTGGCACATGCAAAGATTTTGCACAAGAAAATACTGTGGCTATTTGTATTTTAAGGCCTAATCTTGACATCTAGCTTTCCATAATTGGATATTAGCCTTTCTCACATGCTCTTCATGATCATTAATTGTTCCCAGCCTATCCCATTCTCACTTGCAGCTTAGGAATTTTAGCTGGGTTAGGAAGTCATAGACTAGTAGCCTGAGACCTTACCACCTTCCACAAAGATGGTGCCCCATTATTCCTACCATCACTGTCTTAATTCAGTTTTAATCCCTGGTGGTTTTAGTAGTAGGGGATTAAATCCAAGTCTTAACGTATGGCAATGGTGATATAGTTTTCAAGTGAGCAATAGTGTATCATGATTTGAAATGGTCTTGGGACAGATCTCTGCCTGACTGACTGAATCTAAGAGAGACTGACTAATTAAAAACTAATGCAGAGGAATGGTTGAGCATAAAAGTGGGGCATAATACATAAACTTTACATTGGCTGAGTGAAAAACACTCAATGCAACAGCTGGAGAGGCTGCAAAAGTAAGTCACAAAGAGGATCCTAGGCCTTAAACACATATCCTACACGGACAGACTCAAAAAACTCCAGCTTTTCTCCATCTCATATCATCTACTGAGAGGCTATCTCTGTTTGACCTACAAAGCCATTTCTGATCCAGCTCTGTTGGAAATGCTACATCTAAAGAAATCTCAATCCCCCACACCACATGCTCCAGAGACCTCAACCTCATTACCATGATAAACAGAACATGCTGGAGGGACAGGTTCATAACCCAGAGACTCCACATGCTTTGGAATAGACTTCCAATACAGGTCAAGCAGAGCACCTCACTGGCTGTCTTCAAGAGAAACCTTGACGAGTGGATGGGCAATAGGAAGTTTACTCTGGGGATCACTCCAGTGGCTCTACTCAATAGAGGCTCTGGAAACTAACTAACGTTAGAAGGCACAGTGCCAGGGCAATTCTATGGGCTAGGCTTGTAAAGGCACTGGGGCCATTAGCCTAGTACACACCTATGAACCTAACCTATGAACCATGCATCTACCAGCCTAAATTTTCTCATCCAGTGTTTAATAGCAGTATTATTCTGCTTAAGAAGTCTGGGCTTCTTCATAAGTCTTCTGTCTTGATCAAAGTTTATGACTGTATTGAAATCCTCACCAAATGTGGTCAGTAAATGATTTGCCACATGCTCTAAGAGTGTTTTTTTTAAATCATTAAAAGGCAAAAGGATCTCCATATTCAGTCTGTAAAAGACACCATGTACAGTTTGCAGTCTCACTGCTACCCACCTTCTATTACATCCCATCCATGAATCCAACGTGTTCTGTCCTTCTCTGTCCATGAATAATAAAATCACCTCTTTGGATCAAAATACAGCAACTTAGCATTGCAGTTTGGTATCATGCAACAACACTACATCCATGCTTAATTTAAGTAATTGCCCAGTAACACAAGAAACTTTAATGATAAACAGCAATTACTAAACAAGTTAATAAATGCACTAGCATCTTCCTTTGGCATGAGCCAGCAACTATAGGCAACTATAGACAAGTGCTGAGCAATCTAGACATTCAAATACTCTACGTGAAACAATATATTCTACCTAGCTATGTCCCACAAAAAGAAAGAAAACACAAACACAAATTATAACTGTAAGGGACTCTGTGCACTGTTGTGTACAATGTAAGCTGTAGTACAGATGAACATGAGTCAGGAAGTACATCTCTTATTTGTTAGTAATAACCAATGATTAAGGTTAATAAAAATATGCAACCACCCATGCTGACTCACATCTTTAATCGATGTGTGGGCAAATAAAGGCATTAGGAGCATCATCAATCCCCAGACCTACTGCTATTGACCATATATGCTTCACAAACATCAGCTGGCTGGAAACTGAGTAAATTTCTCAATTTGCGCAGCCCTTACATAACCATGCCAAAAGAATGGCCTCTTAATTGCTATGTAAATAAAAAACAATAATATTGTACCGCATTTTAGAGGCTGAACATTTTTCACTCTTAGAAAGAAGAGAAAACTATGGGCAAACCATGAGTTCAACCTCAAACTGTATGAAGACATCTTCAATAGGTTCTTCAGTATTTGTGGAATTAAATATACTGTGCATCTATAGCTGTCAAGTTGGTGATGGACAAGCTGAATCAGAAGCAATAACCTACAAGAGTTTGCCATCCCTGGACTTTTCCTAATTGTTTGAGTTCCTTCAATGGAGGGTCATGTTCTACAATTTCCATCTGAGCCTCTTGGGTATTCTTCAGACAGATCAGCATGAGAAAGACATTTTTTGAATTGTTGTATTGCAAATTAGAAGGGGAGTTCCTTCAGTGAGAAGTCCAGGGTCATTGGCAGTGCAATCTTTGTGTAGGTGCCTTGTTTCTTATCTTAATTTTCTCATGGGATATATCCAGTCATTGAAGAGATATTATGAAAGCTTCCTTTCCCTCTTGGGGCTTGGAGGCTGAAGACTTCCTTTACACTCTGATCTTCCAGTTACTCTGTCTCTCTCTAGGCAAGGCTCTGCTTCAAATGGATCAGTAAACATGAGTTCCATCAAACTTTTATGAACAAATCATGCAGCAGAGAATCAAAACTGGACCTGAAAATTATTCTTTGAATTGTCTCAGAATGGGAACAAACCCTTTCCCTTTGTTGAAGAGAGCAGTACTGTAGTCTGGAGGTACATAGTCTGGAGCCCTACCAATGTGTAGCTGACTGTTCTGCAGTCTTATAGGTTCATAGGTAGGTACTAGGCTATTGGCCCTAGGTCCTATATAAGCCTAGCCAAATGGTACTCTGGCTTTTACCACCCAAGAAAATTATTTTCCTGTGCCCCTGTCAAGCAGAACCACAGAAGTGATCCCCGGGGTGAATTTCCTATCTCCCATCCCATCATCAAGCTTCTTGAAGAGTGCTAATGAGGAGCTTTGTTTGATTTAGATAGGTAGTTTGTTCCAGAGTATGGGAAGTCTCTGGGACAGGAATCTATCTTGCCAGCATGTTCTGTTTATTGTGGTGATAAGGTTTAGGTCCTTAGAGCATGTAACTTGGAGGGATTGGGATTTCTTTAAGTGGAGCATGTCCAACAGCTCTGGGTTTGACATAGCTTTGTATGTTAGGCAAAGATCGCATCTGAGTAGGCGATATGCGACAGAGTAAAGCTGGAGTTTTTTTAGACGGTCTGCGTAAGGCATCTGTTTGAAGCTGGCAATCCTCTTTGTGAGGTATTTCTTCAGCATTTCCAGTTGTTTTAGATGTCTTGTGAGGTACATACCAAAAGGGGCATTGATCTTTATAATGGGTCTAATGAGTGATGAGTAGAGGGGAACAATGACCTCTTTTTTCCTGGATGAGAAACCTTTTGTGATGAGGTGTGCCACGTAGAAGGATTTCCTGATTAATGTGACAATGTGATTATCAAATGAGAGACTACTGTCCACCTGTGTCCCAAGGTCTCTTATCACACTTTTGGTGTTAAGTAGATTGCTGCCTATGTGGTAGTTCATGAGTACAGAGTTTTTACCAAAAGGGATGACAATGCACTTTTTGGCAATGAGCTTGAGGCCATGGCTTTGACACCAGGCATCTGTCTCAGTAAGGCCCTTCTGTAGGATTTCCACATCATTTGGGGATTCAACTATGGCTCCTAGTTTGCAGTCATCTGCAAACTTTGTTAGCTAAAGACCTCTGTTAGCCTTTACTTCAGAGAAGTAGATACCAAACAGGAGAGGACCCAGGACTGAACTCTGTGGTACTGCACTTGTCACTGGTCTGAAGTTGGATTTAGAGTCTGCTACTTTCACAGTGTGGGATTTGTCAGTGAGCCATTTGGCAACCCATCTTGTGCCATAGGGATTTGTGCCTAGTTTAGTGAGTTTATCTATAATTCCAGAGTAGGGGATGGTGTCGAAAGCCTTGGTGAGATCTAGATAGGCTGTGTGAACCACCTTACCCTCATCTACGGATTTGTTGACTGCTTCAAAGAAGTCTATTAGGTTTAGGAGACATGATCTGCCTTTTACAAACACAAACTGGGTATGGTCTAGTGATTGGAGATTACCAATGTCATTGTTTATAAGTTCCATGATGTTATGTTCTATAGCCTTGCAGACCAGGCTCGTCAGGCTAATAGGGTGGCAGTTCCTGGGGTCCTTAGTGCCCCCCCCCTTTGTGGAGTGGGATAACCATTGCTGTGCACCATTCAGTGGGCACAAAGCCTGAGGTGAGGGTATGATTGAACATGGTACTTAGGTGGGCTGCCAGTTCATTCTGTAGTTTGTGTAGAACGCTGCCTGGGATGTTGTTAGGTCCCATGGATGCTACATTCTTGGCTTTGGAGAGTGTATATTTTACCTGTGCAGTCATGATTACAGGAACTTTGCATTCTTCCAGTATAGAGATGGGCCCTTTAGGGGGTGAGAGAGGGGCAAAGTTAGCACTAAACCTATCTGCCGGGATGCTGGCAATATCAGTTGGTTCTGTATATTTAGTGCCATTGTGCTGTATCTCAGAGCAGAGCTGAGTGTTGTCATTGAGATTCTTGACATAGCTACAGAATGCTTTGTGGTTGTCTTTAGAATCAGTGGCAATTTTGTTTTCATAACTAGCTTTGGAGGATTTTATGAGGGATCTCAGCTTCTTACTGAGGCTGACCACGGAGTTCCTCCAATCATGGGATTTTACTCTTTTTTGCAACAGTGTCTTTCTTCTGTCTGGTGAAGAACAGTTTCCCTGCTGTCATAGCCCAGAAACTGACAATGAAAGGTCTAGTCAAATTGGTTGTAGCCCTTGTATAAATACTTTGTGTACCTTCTGCTGTCAAAGGCTTGTCTCTTTAAAAGTACTGTCAGCTTCTTCCTTAATAATAGTAGCTGGGTCTTTGCCCTCCACATCTTCTGACAAACCAATGAATTTCAAATTGGTTCTGTGAGACCTATTCTCAATTTCATTTATTTTAAGCTTCAGTTTAGTATGTTTAGCTAGGTGGTCAGTTTGTTACATATACTTATTTAATATACAACAGTGGTCCACAAGGTCCTGATACTGTGATTACAATTTGCTGTTTAACATAGGGACTTCTGCACTGATATCCTCAGCAGTGTTCTAAACATCTTAAAAGTCCATTCTGTCTTCCTTCAAAAAAAGTGATAAGATGGACAAGAAATATTTATAGAGATGCCAGTTCTAGGTTATTTTTCCCTTGATCGTTTTTAGGATCATAGGAGGTTACTAGGCTGATGGCCATGGGGCCCTTTCAAGCCTAGCCAAGAGTTTATACCCAAAAAGAAATCTCAGTCAGCATCTGTCACCCCTGTCAATTAGGGACACAGGTGGAACCCCTTAGACAAATTTGTGATTATCCATCCACTCATCAAGGTTGCACTTGAAGAGGGTCAGTGAGGTGCTCTGTTTGACATGTGTGGGGAGTCTATTCCAGAGAAAGGGCAGCCTCTGGGAGACAAACCTGTCTCTCCAGCAGGTTTTGTTGATGTCGCATATTAGATTCAGGACTTTTGAGCAGGTAGTGCGTGAGGAGTTAACCTTACGGATATGGAGCATCTCTAGTAGGGCAGGGTCTGAGATTACCTTGTAGGCAAGACACAGATCACTCCTGAGCAATCTGTATGATACCAAGTAGAGTGATAGTGATTAGAGCCTGTATGCATAGGACAGGTGTTGGAGACCATGGATTCTCTTTGTGTAGTATTTCTGTTGCCTTTCCAGTTGGTGTAGATGTTTGGAGAGTTACATCCCAAGCGGGGCATTATACTCAATTATTGGTCTAATGAAAGAGGAGTATAGAGAAGTAATAACCTCGTTTTTTTCCTGAATGCAATCCCTTTACTTATGAGATGAAACAAGTAAAAGGCTTTTCTGACCACTGCTGCCACATGATGGTCGAATGTGAGATTGTTGTCAACCTGAGTACCCAGGTCTCTCACCACAGGTTGTGTGTTTAGAGGGTTGCCGTCGATGTGGTAATCAGTAGGGTTCATGTTTTTGCTGAATGGTATGATAATGCATTTTTTCACATTTAGCTTGAGGCCATGACTTTGGCACCAGTCTTTAGTTGCTGTGAGATCCTCTTGCAGTATGTTAACATAATTTGTGGAGTCAATGACAGCACCCAAATTACAGCTGTCTGCAAACTTGGTTAGCGACAGGCCTTTTGTCTTTGCCTGGACCTCTGAGAAATAGATGCCAAACAGTAATTTTTAAGTTTTAACTTTAGCTTTTTCTGCAATGACCCTGGTAGAGCTGGCCATGTGGTCGGTAGGTGGGAGATGAATTTAAAGAAAGAAGTAGAGGAATAGCAATTTCAGCAAACAATGATGACCGATTTCTAGAGCAATGATTTGAAACAGGACCAATTTCCCATCCTTTATATTGTCTTCAGTTTTTGATTTCTAAAATGCATGCTCTTTCATTTTTGGTAGACTTTTTCAGGCTTGCTTAAATAACGTTTTATTCAATGTACCTCCATTGTGCCATCAAACATACAACAGATGTTACTACAATACATAGCAAGATATGTATTTTCCATGCTTGTAGTGATAATAAACACATGCTAGTTTAGCTTTAAGTCCTACAAATGTAGACATTTAGTCAATATTATTAACAAAGTATGTAGATTTGCTGAAACAGACAGTCATATTTCATGGATAAAGTACAATACAAGTAAATAAATTGATTTTAAATGATTGCCATTGCAGGCATACCAGATCATGACTGCGCCACCAAAAATGCTAGTACTTGAGCCAAGTGCCACTATTACCCTAGCCTAGCCTAGCTGTATTACCAAGGTATCCACATAATGAGGTTGTCACGCACTCCAAATCAATGACTGAAGATGCATGCTATACAGTGATGTGAGAGCTCTAAAGATGGAGACAACTGGTGCCATGTTTTGAGATGTTTAGATGAGGATTTTCATGCCATGGTATTGCTCAGGAGATGCCTATATTAAAGAGTCTAGCTTCCATTTACAGGAGAATTAACTGATATGAAATGATTTTATTTTGCCTAGCCATTTATTGTTCATTAATCCAAATATATAACTAAAAAAATAATTATTGTCATTACAGTTAATATATAATTAATGACTATAGGATGGGTAAGGCCAGTCTCTAACCAAATGGGATAAGTGAAATCAAGCACAAAAAGGGACATTGGCTACGCTGAAAATAGCAAGTGCTACAACAATGTAAAACATCACTAGTAACTCAAACATCTTAACGATGGCAATCCTCCCAATTAAGACTAATGTCAGTGCCTTCCAGCTATGATGATATTAGAAGACCTTGTGCCAGGTTTCTTTTAAATTGAAAAGTGCCGTATTGGGGCAAGGTACCATGATGCAGAATTATAATGGGAAATGTTTACATCTGACCCCTCTATGAAAAGAGTAAATTTATGCCTGAATTTATAAGCTTGCAGGTGGCATTGCTAAAAAGAGCATTTTGTTTTTAACTTGATATCTCTTAAATCCAGAGACATCAGCTAACTGTTGCAGGAGAGAAAGTAATGCATGTGTATCTTGTCTAGGATCCTGTGTCAGGATTATATGGTCATCTGAAAGTAGTACTGTACAATGCCCAGATGGATACAATGCTCTTCACATTTAAGTTATCTGTTTATTGGCTCAACTGCAATAGAAAATAATGAAGGGGACAAGGGACACCATTACCTAGTTCCATTAAATATCGTGAAAGCTGATGATTTGGAGTGTTAGGTAGGTAATTTGCTGACTTTGAAGTAGATAAATACTGTGAATACTTTATTTATTTGCTCATTGTTCGTTAATCAGTTGAGTGGACTGGCACAATATCCTTTTCAATCACTTCCAAGGCCATGTGGCAAAATATTGCCGACATTTCAGCAATTATATGAGCAGTAATTGCTAAACAGATAAAAAGACAAGTTAATATGAGACATGAGAATAATAGAATGACAGTGTACAAATGTGTACAACAGAGTCACAGAGCTAAAGTAAACTATGGTTTGAAAGTGTTATGGTAGAGATTATAGGTTTGAGAGATTATGGTTGAGTTTGTGTAGTGTGATTGGAGGCAATATATTAGCATGTATGTGAGTTTTTTTTTTAATTTAAGCTGTGAATGGAATTTTTGTTGAGGGGATGTTCCTTTAAGATGGAGGTGGCACAGATTTCCAAAGTTTAGCACTTTGTAACAGAGAGCCAATAATCTGTGCATTGGAGTTTGAGGGGTCTGTGATTTAGGTGTTGAATCGTCTAGAATTATAAATCTGTACAATGGGAATTTGTTAATAATTTGTTTGTTAGTGGAGAGAAAGTTTGGTTGCACAGGAGATTTAATAGTTGAGATCAGAACGGACAGTATGTCCTTTGTCTGACTTAGTGATATTTTACTCTATTACTGTTTTGCAGCAGTATTCCTGTTTGGTAGATTTTGTTGATAAATGTTAGAATAATGAAGGCCATAGGTTCATAGGTTCATAGGTTGATACTAGGCTATCTGCCCTAGGGCATTTACAAGCCTAGCCAGAGTGTGTTTGGCTTTCGCCACCCTTTTAGATTAGTTGACTGTGCCTCTTGTTAGTAGGTCACAGAGGATAGCCCTTTTAAGGTTAGTTTACTGTGCCTCTGTCTAGCAGGGACACAGAAAAGATCCCAGGGGTAAACTTACGATCTCCCATCCACTCGTCAAGATTTCTTTTAAAGAGGGTCAGTGAGGGGCTCTGCCTAACCTGGATTGGGATTTTGTTCCAGAGTGAGGGGAGCCTCTGGGATATGAATCTGTCCCTCCAGCATGTCCTATTTATTTTGGTGCTGAGGTTTAAGTCCCTGGAGCGTGTAGCTCTCAGGGATTTGGATTTCCTGAGGTGGAGCATGTCCATTAATTCTGGGTTGGACATGGCTTTATATGTCAGGCACAGATCGCCTCTGAGTAGGTGGTAAGTAACTGAGTAGAGCTGGAGTTTCTTTAATCGAACTGCATAGGGCATCTGTTTGAGACCCTTGATCCTCTTGGTGAGGTACTTTTGGGGTCTTTCCAGAGGCCACAGGTGTCAGGTGAGGTGCATCCCAAATGGGGCATTGTATTCAATTATGTGCCTGATGAGTGATGAGTAGAGAGGTACAATGACCTCTCTTGATCTAGATGTGAACCCTTTTGTGATAAGATGGGCTATATAGAAGGTCTTTCTAACCACTTTGGCAATGTGATTGTCAAAGGAGAGATTACTATCTACTTGGGTCCCCAAATCCCTAATTACTTATTCCGTACTTAATGGATTACCACCTATGTGGTAATTTATGGGCACTTTGTTTTTCCCAAAGGGATGACTATGCATTTTTTGGCATTTAGCTTTAGGCCATGGCTCTGGCACCAGTTATCCGTCTCTATGAGACCCTTTTGGAGGATGCTTGTGTCAGCCGGAGAGCCGATTATGGCACCCAGTTTGCAGTCATCTGCGAACTTGGTCAGCCATAGTCCTCCCATGTTAGCCTGTACTTCAGAGAAATATATACTGAACAAGAGAGGTCCCAGGACTGAGCCTTGTGGGACGCCACTTGTAACTGGTTTAGAGTCTGACATGGCACCTGCAATTCTGACCATGTGGGTTCTATCCCTGAGCCAGTTTGCAACCCATCTTGTGACATAAGGGGTTGATATTTAAGCTGGTGATCTTATTTATGATGCCTGAGTGGGGTATTGTGTCAAAGGCTTTTGCGAGGTCCAGGTAGGCTGTGTGGACTACCTTCCCTTCATCTATGGCCTTGGTAACTGTTTCAAAGAAATTGACCAGGTTCAAGAGGCAAGATTTGCCTTTAACAAAACCAAATTGGGTTAGGATCCAGTGTCTGGAGGTTCCCAATGTCTTTGTTTATGAGTTCCATGATGATACGCTCCATAGCTTTGCAGACCAGGCTAGTCAGGCTTATAGGGCGATAGTTTCCGGGATCCATTGTGGCACCACCTTTGTGGAGTGAGACCACTCTTGCTGTATGCCATCCCTTGGGTACATATCCGGTAGTAAGGCTGAGATTGAACAGTGACTTTATGTGAGGATTCAGTTCTTCTTGGAGCTTGTGTAAGATGCAGCCCGGGACACCGTCCAGTCCCATTGATGCTGTGTTTTTTTGCTTTGGAGAGGGCAGCTCTCACCTGTGCATCTGTGATGTCAGGGAGGTTACACTCTTTTGGGATAGACATTTGCTCTTTTGGGGGGGAAGGGGGGGAGTTTGCACTGAACCTGTCTGCCAGGATGTTGGCAATGTCTGTGGGTTCAGTGTATTTTTTGTCATTTTGCACTAACTCAGATCATATCTGGGAGTTGCCACCCAGGTTCCTGACATAACTAAAGAAGGCCTTGTGATTATCTTTAGCGTCTTGTGCAATTTTTCTTTCAAAGCTGACCTTGGATGATTTTATGAGGGATTGTAGTTTCTTGCTAGTACTGATCAGAGATGCCTTCCCTTATTCCATTTGTAAGAGTAAGGTGCCTTTTCCTGTAGCTGTTCTGGAAGCCTGTGAGAGGAAGGGATAGATTTTCTTGGCTGAGAATAGTAGTGGTTTAATCTGGTCTCATTAAAGAAGAATAGTGGGCTAATAGTCACAATAAGGAACAGGAAAAGGGAACACTTGGCTTTGCCAAATCACAGTGATCTTCCTTTTACCCTGTGTTGTTAATTTGGAAAAGAAGAATGACTTTTCCAAAGCACAGTGTTATGTGTTTATGTGTTTTGAGCATTTTTCATTCAGATAAATCTTCTTGTCCAATTGCAGAATGATAAGCACTCAAACAGGACTTCATCAGTCAACTTAGTTTGAATATGTACTAAAACCAGGCTCAGCTTCCAACAGTCTTTGATGTTTAGTAGCATGCCTAATTGAGCATATTACTGCAAACGTGATTACTAAAGGTAGGGTGCTGCCAATCCCCATTCTGCATATACTAATGTAGACTGGTAGAGCCTTGTGCCTGAATCCTAAAGTTGGGTTCCTCTTGCCGCACTCACTTAGCATTGCGCATTATCAAGACTCGGCAATGTACAATATCAAATCAATGGAGAATCACATTGAAATGAATGAGCTTCTAGCAAGACAGTACTGGCATTTTTATGTGGAAATAGGTACTGCTGGCATTCCTAGGTAAGAAGCTATACTGCCTGCTGTACCTAGTTCTACATACAGCAGGAGATGTATATGTCTATTGAGAGATGGAGGGCCTGACTGGGGATGCTTGCAAACCTCATGGTATTGTGGGTACTGTAAGCTGTCCCCTGAAGTCATTTCAGTTTGGTATTTAAAACAGACTGCATTCCCTGGTAGGCCAGTGGTACTTTATCCATGACCTTCCTCTTGAATATCATGAATGCAGACATGACAGCCATGCTGGATGTCATGCTTGCAATCACCAGATCCAGTACTGTTTCACTGAAAAGTTTCATGGTCATGCTGCTCCATCTAAATGTAGGAGCTGGTACAGTAGGCCAGTTCCATATCTGTCGCAGAGATGGAACTGTTCTGCCCAAAAATATGGAAAAACTTGGTGTTTCCACCACTTCCTTGTGCAGCTTAAGCAGGACACTCAGATTCTGTAATGCAGTTCATTAGTATTAAATGTTACTGGATGACATTACTGGTCTTGGTGCAGCAGACCTCAGGTCAGTTCAGTACCTTGGAACTGTGAGGTATTGAGTTGGGTGAAACCTGTCCCTGCAGTGATATCCTCCTGTGGAGGTTGGGTTGAATTTTCCTCTTCAGAGTGCTGATCACAACTCCATTGATGTGGAATCTGTCCCATAGTCTCTAATACAGCATTTGGGGTTTAAACATATCAAAATTTTGAAACAGACATCTAAAACAGCATTTGAGTTTCTGTCTGCAATGCAAGTGATGTGTGCTTAAGAAACAATTCATATTTTTGATGGACTTACTGGACATAATTCGTTAGAAGATATTGTGTCATTTGTTGTCTTCATTTAAGGAAGCATTTCAAGCAGTGGCTAGAGGCCTTATCATGCAGAGTTGTAAGTTCTGATGTAGGGTAGATGAGGATATATTATTATTGGTCACTCCTTTTCTTAAAGAGGAAGAAGGTATTATATAATCATCTGATGACTGTACCAGATATTGACATAGTGCTCGTTTTTTGTAAGGAAAGATCACAGAGTCGGCAGATGGATAATAAGTGAGGTAAGCTAAGCATTCCTTAACAGGCAAGTCACAAACCATTGCATTTCAGAGTACTAATAACTGTAAATTTGGGAAAATATCCAGCAGTCGCAGTCTGTTTGGCAAGGCACATGACAGATGGAAAGCAGGTCACAATAACCAATGAGGTCTATACAAATAAACTGAAATAAGGGCTACTCATATAAATAACCAACTAAGTATAATAAATCTTCAGTGGAGAAATATGGGCATTTTTACAAATTGTTTCTGGCAATCTCTCTTCTCTCTTACAGACATGCTGGATTATACAAAATTTATTTATGTAGCTGCATTTTTTAAACTGTGTTTGGTCTAATATTGCTGCATACTCAAGTGTGCTAGCTTGGACTGCATGTGAATTGTTTTTACTACTGTTTTTGCTACTTTTCTGTAAAAAAAAAAAAAACTGTAAGCCTGTTTCCTACCTTTCCTGTAACTAGTGTTCCAGATACAGATTTGCTGTATCCAGGACTGTATGTAAGCTTCTGAGGCCCCCAAGCCTTTCTGTGTTGAAGGGAAGCTTTCTAGCTTATCAGTGGGAGTGGTAAGCACTAGGTAACCTGTCTACCACATAAGGAGTGGTTCTGGCCCAGAAATTGTAGTTATTGGCCATTTGGGCAATCTTCCATCTCTCTCAACTTTCTGATTTGAAAGCCTGCATTTGCACTTGTTTCTGTCCTGTAACTCGTCTAGTGCAGATACAGATTCTTGGTTTTAGCACTTAAATTTGCATATTCATGCTCAGCACTTGTTCAGAACTTGTAAGCACTAAATAAGCTACTAATTACTATAGCACTCAATCTCCCTCATTACATAGAGGAAAACAGTTTGTGTACTTACTTTTCTCAATTGTTTAGAGAAAAACAGATCTTGTACTCACTTTCCTCACCTATCTAGAGGAATATATTTTTTTATTCAGGCATGTCCAAGGGTCAGCTTCCAATGTTCTCTCCTGTCAATCTG
This sequence comes from Protopterus annectens, assembly GCF_019279795.1. Classification (NCBI taxonomy): domain Eukaryota; kingdom Metazoa; phylum Chordata; order Ceratodontiformes; family Protopteridae; genus Protopterus; species Protopterus annectens. The sequence goes on from NC_056744.1 coordinate 1,235,404,112, forward strand.
ATGAATCTGGGCATCATGAGGCAATGTAGAAATTGCGTCATGTACACAGACAACCCACTCCTCCTATCACCGAACACTACAACCTGTGAGAGATGCACTTATCTAGCCAAACTGGAGGTAAAGCTCTCTCCAACCAAGACTGAATTTGACAGTCATGAGGAGAAGGTAAACATTTGCGCCACACCGCACTCATCCCATAGACTCACTAAATCCACACCACCAAAATCCACACATAGTAACACAAAAACATCCGCGGAGGCTCTCAATAATAATCTGTCTAAGCAACAGAGACCTCCAAAGCAGAAACATAAGCAACCTCCATTCCCCAACACAACCCAAATGACACATAGCCCACAAACTCAGTGTGCCACTCAACTACAGCCAATAAGGCAAAACAACGTACCCAACACACTAGTCATAGATGACTCTATAGTCAGGCACACTGATGTCCCACTTATCAGGCTAAACAAGGAAAAGGTTACTGTCAGCTGCCTGTCGGGTGCCAGGATCCACCACATAAGCCACGCACTCAGGTCACTCCACAACAAGTACAAATATGACTCTGTCATTGTCCATGTTGGTGTGAATGACCTGAGACGTACCTCCCTGGACTACATGAAAAGAGACATGGAAGAGCTCTCCATTCTTATAGCCCAGGCAGGTATGACCCTAGCCCTGAGTAGCATTCTGCCATCGCCCAGAATGATACCACAGTACAAGGACAAAATGATTGACTTCAACAATTGTCTAAGCTTCTGGTGTCATTCTAAGGGGATCCAGTATCTGTCTGCTTGGGATGACATTGTCGATAGACCACGATGCTTTGCCACAGGTGGCCTGCACCTGTCTCCCCTGGGATTCCGGATACTGGCTAAGACTCTTGCTGCCCCTATAGTGCCTTTTTTAGGCAGGGTTCAAGTAACAAATTCACCACCATAACAAGAACAGGCAAGCAAAACTGAGGGTAATGCTACTCAATGCTAGAAGTCTAAATCTCAAAATGCACTCACTCTAAGCACTCCTTAAAATGGAGAACATCGATAATTGTGCAGTGACTGAGACCTGGTTCAAGGCTCCAAAGAGCACCCCTGCACTACCAGGCTATAACTCATACCACACTTTTCGGCCATGTAACCTGCACCGAAACATCAAAGGCGGAGGTGTGTCCATATTCATTAAGGATATCCACACCTCCAGGCTATTTGCTCAGCATAATGCATCTGAGGTTATCCAAGTGCAACTAACTCTGGGCAAAACTGCAATCCAAATTGTAGCTTGCTACAGATCCCCCATCATGCCCCAGGATTCCCACTCCTCTTTTCTTCTGGAAAATATTAGGGTTCAACCAAACACCCTAATAATGGGTGACTTCAACTACCCCGCCATTAACTGGGAAAACTACTCGTGTACCAACTCCTTAGCTCAACGCTTTCTGGAATTCATAAACTCCAATGCCCTAGATCAACTTATCCACACCTCCACCAGGGGCAACAATATCCTAGACCTAGTCATTACCAACATGAGTAACCGGTGTTCCACACCTGAAGTCAACTCCTCGTTGGTCCGATCTGACCATAAGCTTATCACCCTTGATATCCACATCCCGCCCCCACCCCCCATTAAGGAAACCACAGTAAAAAATTTCTCCAAAGCCAACTTCATGCTTCTTAAGACAGAAGTGGTGAACTTCATGACACCCATGCAGCTGGATAATACAGTTACAACTGCTGAATCCTACACAAATGCACTCTATATGCACTTACACGAGTGCATGGATTGTGCTATCCCAAACAGAACCAAGATGCTATCCTCCAAAAAATGAAAGCCAATCTGGTGGTCCCCTACCATAAACAAACTGTACAACAGAAGGAAGAAACTGTTGCAAAAGAGAGTAAAATCCCATGAGTGGAGGAGTTCCCTGGTCAGCCTCAGTAAAAAGCTGAGATCCCTTATAAGATCCTCCAAAGCTAGCTAAGAAAACAAAATTGCCACTAAATCCAAGGACAACCACAAAGCATTCTATAGCTATGTCAAGAATCTCGATGACAACACCCAGATCTGCTCTGAGTTACAGCACAAAAGCACGAAAACTACAGAACCAACTGATATTGCCAACATCCTGGCAGATAGGTTCAGTGCTAACTTTACCCCCTCTCACCCCCTAAAGGGCCCATATCTATACAGGAAGAATGCAGAGTCCCTGTAATCACAACTACGCAGGTAAAAGCTGCACTCTCTAAAGCCAAAAACACAGCATCCATCAGACCGGACAACATCCCAGGCTGTGTTTTACATGAACGTCAGAATGAACTGGCTCCCCACCTAAGCACCATGTTCAATCATAGTCTCACATCAGGCTTTGTGCCCACTGAATGGTGCACAGCAACAGTTTTCCCACTCCACAAAGGGAGAGCCACCACTGATCCTGGGAACTATCATCCTATTACCCTGATGAGCCTGGTATGCAAGTCCATGGAACGTATCATCATGGAACTCATAAACAAAGACATTGGTAACCTCCCAACTCTGGATCCCACCCAGTTCGGGTTTGTGAAAGGCAGATCATGCCTCCTGAACCTGATCGACTTCTTTGAGGCAGTCACCAAAGCCGTGGATGAGGGTAAGGTGGTTCACACAGCCTATCTTGACCTCGACAAGACTTTCAAAACCATCCCCCATTCTGGAATTATAGTTAAACTCACTAAACTAGGTATAAATCCCTACATCACAAGATGGTTGCCAACTGGCTCAGTGACAGAACCCACACTGTAAAAGGTGCAGACTCCAAATGTGACCTTAAAGCAGTGACGAGTGGAGTACCACAGGGTTCCATCCTGGGACCTCTCCTCTTTGGTATCTACTTCTCTGAAGTACAGGCTAACACAGAAGGCCTCTGGCTAATGAAGTTCGTAGATGACTGCAAACTAGGAGCCATAGTCAAGTCCCCAAATGATGTGGGCATCCTACAGAAGGGCCTAACTGTGACAGATGCCTGGTGTCACAGCCATGGCCTCAAGCTCAATGCCAAAAAGTGCAGTATCATCCCCTTTGGTAAAAACTCTGTACCCATGAACTACCACATAGGCAGCAATCTACTTAACACCGAATGCGTGATAAGAGACCTTGGGACCCAGGTGGACAGTAGTCTCTCCTTTGATAGTCACATCTCCACAGTAGTCAGGAAGTCCTTCTACGTGGCATACCTCATCATAAAAGAGTTCTCATCCAGGAAATAAGAGGTCATTGTTCCCCTCTACTCATCACTCATTAGACCCATTATAGAGTACAATGCCCCTTTTGGAATGTACCTCACAAGACATCTGCAGCAGCTGGAAAGGACACAGAAGTACCTCAAAAGAGGATTACTTGCCTCAAACAAATGCCCTACACTGACTGCCTCAAAAAACTCCAGCTTTACTCCGTAGCATATCAACTACTCCAAGGTGATCTCTGCCTAACATATAAAGCTATGTCAAACCCAGAGCTGTTGGACATGCGACACCTAAAGAAATCCCAATCCCTTCAAGCTACACGCCCTAGGGACCTAAACCTTGTCACCACAATAAACAGGACATGCTGGAGGGATAGATTCATGTCCCAGAGACTCCCTATACTCTGGAACAAGCTACCCATCTATGTCAAGCAAAGTTCTTCATTAGCACTCTTCAAGAAAAATCTTGATGAGTGGATGGGAAATAGGAACTACACCCTGGGGATCACTTCTGTGTCTCTGCTGGACAGTGGCATAGGAAAATAACTTTCTTGGGTAGTGTAAGCTATGGAACCTTGCTGGCTAGGCTTACATAGGCCCTTGGGCAGATAGCCTAGTACCTACCTATGAACCTATGCTATATGAATCAATTTGGCTAAATTGTGTAAGTGTGGAACAACAAAGAACTCGTAAAGTCTTCATGTTATTTCACATTGTGGGTCATAGAAGCCATGGTGGTACAGGGTAGCATTGTTGCCTCACAGCAAGAGGTTCTCCTGTTCGATTCATGACTGGAGTGCCTTCTGTGTGGAGTCTGCGTGTCTTGCCCATGGTTGACTGGCCTCCGAAAGACATGCATGAATGGTCGTGCCTTCACTGAAGGTTGGGCATCGGGCTGGCAACTCGGCACCATAAAAAAATCTACTGCCAATCATTAGTGGACCAGAGTTCTGCTGTGGCAACCCCTAACCAAGAAAAGACAAAAAGACAAACAAAACCGGTCCCTGTGTTAAAGTAAAAGCAGAGGAGAGTAACAGTGGAGTCATATGGAGGGAGTTAATCCTCACTTTTTGGCTATACACAACATCTGCTTTGTTGCAGTTTTGGGATAATGTCTTTATATGTATAACAGACACTTTGTTCTGCCAGTACCTGTTTCATAGTAGCTTTGGCTTTATTAGCCCAAGTGTACCCATAATGACGTAAAAAGCAAAAAGTAAAACCTCATGGGTATTCAGAAGCCATGTAGCTAAAACACTGTTATGTCTTTAAGGGGTCATCTGCAATTATCACATGGGCCACCACTACAGGAGTTTTAAAGTATAACACAGTCAAGATTCCAGCTTGGCTGGGACTGTCTTGCAATTTTTACTGAATGGTTTGTCTGTGTGACTTTTTACCTCTTGGTTTGGATCTTTTTCATAATAGAGGATTTTCCTTAGAGTTTAAGTGGGAAAGTGGGAAAATCTACAGTGCCAAGAATTTCCAAGGAGACACTTTGCTCTGGAAGGATATTGATAATCTGTGTTACATCCCAGCTGGTGGAGATGGTCAGGAGATGGGGTCTATGTTATTTTGTCAAATGGCTATTCAGTGAATAGCCATTCACTGAACACCTATTTACTGAAGCCATTCTTCATCGCAAGGCTATTTTAACTAGGGCAAACAAGCAGTTGACCAACCAAGTGACCGCAAAAAAAAAAATAAAATTTAAAATCTGCCCCCAGTGTGGGGAGCCGTGCCCCCCACCCCGTCAACTAAATAAATATACCAACACCAAGATCACATTACAGTGGGAAAAGGACAAATTCTAGGTGGTGGCCAACCACTGGTTTGCCCTAGTTAAAATTCACCGTAAGATGAAAAGCAGCTTCACTGACTAGGTGTTCAACGAATGGCTATTTGCTGAATAACCATTCGACAAAATAATATAGACCCTAGGAGATGTAGCATAATTACTGAGTGTAATGTTGAACAGGCAGCACTGAATCTCCCCCTACTCACAAGGAATTTTTCATTAATATGCCACAGATTCTGTGGTGTTGGTTACTTTTGCTTGCATTCTGCTACCATTGGTTTAAACTAGTCAATTATTGAATAATATCAAGTGCAACAAAGAAAAGAAGTAATTTGCATATCGCTGATAATCAGGTTTCTTGTGTGATTATCTTGCGCATTGAGGATTGTGGTGTTGTTGTTTAAAGATTGTTCCCTGAGTCACAGTTAAGCTTTTTAAGCTGTTAGTCACTGGACAAGCATCTTCAACAACACTGAGTAACTTGTTTATGAATCCCTCTGTGTATCTGATGTACATTTAAGACCATTTATCTTGTTTTAAAGAAATTCTTGTTTACATTAAAATTTCAATGCTCTTACTCAACCATACCATTTTAGGTTAGTAATCACTGACTATAAATGAGGTACATTTCTTCCAGCAATATTGTTTCTACTCTGACTCCTTCTGGTTTATTGCTTGTGTGGTCTATCAGAAGAAAATATGAATCATGCTGTCAGAGTTACAGAATGGCACTTTCCCTGTAGATATAAAAGGTGAAATAGTGCAGATAAAAATAGACAGCATGCAATTAAAGGTTTCAAATGCAATTGTAGGAGCTTTGCCTCACTCCAGTTTTTCTAACATTTAACTTCATTACTTTTCACTTTCCCTTATCTTACACAAAGAGAAAGACAGCGGGAAAAAAAAACAGGAGTGCTAATGCTCAGACATGCTGCAGATTATACGACCCTGCATCGTTTACTCACTAAATCAGCATATACTACATCGACCACAAATGTTTGAAACTCAATCAAATAAAAAAAATAGAAAGGAAGAACTTTTTTTTATGCAGGGGCAAACCTCGCTGTATCCCTAATAAAGTAGTGTCACTAGGGTGTGCGAGAGGAGCAACTGCCCTGGGAGCAAAGTTTTGGGGGGACTGATTATCTAATCAATCTTTAATATAATAAAGGCTTTTAAAAGCAGATTGCTACAGTTTAAAAATGATTGTTTTAAACTGAAAAATGAGTGTCGTAGCACTCCATGCAGGCAGGGTATAAGCTGTGGGAACTGTTTGCTACATGTGTAGCAAGCAGTTTTCTACAGTTTCAAAAGAAGATTTTTTTTTTAAACTAAAACATGAATGTTGTAGTGCTCCATGCAGGCAGGGTATAAATTGTGTGCTACATTTGTAGCATACAGTTTGCTACACTTTAAAAAGAAGACATTTTTTTTTTTAACTAGAGCATGAGTGATGTGACGCTCCATGAAGGCAGGGTATAAGCTATAGCAACTTTTTGCTACAGTTTAAAAGAAAAAAATGTTGTTATTCTTTAAAATATATATATATATATATATATATATATATATATATATATATATATATATATATATATATGTTGAAGGAGTGTTGGGGGCAGGGCACAACAATGGAACCTGAATGGCTGGCCTGAGAGGGGGAGGGGGTGTCACGCACTATTACAGTGAAAAACTCTTTTACTCTTTACTGAAGGAGCTGATGGACTGGGGTGCTGTTTCATGGTACCAGCCCAGGCTGCTGGTTCAACCAGCTATGCTTCTGCCATAATACCTCATGCTAATTATATATACCAAATGCAAGATTGTAAAATGGTGGAGAAGGGGTAAAATCCCACTCCTCATTGTGTAGCAATCCTACAAAACAAATTTCGGTATCCTGCAAAGACTGGTAATTTGACAAATCAGTCTTCCTAAGTAAATATTCAATGTAATGAACACACCATCAAACACATGGTACCCATACCATACCATTACCAGTGGAATGTCAGATATTTCACCTTCTGTTAAAAACAGTTGCACACTTATTATTCTTCAAGTCTTGCTTCAGAGCTACTAGATTCAGCAAGCAGAGTATGACAAAATGGGCCTCAACAAATTTGTTTTCGGTGGGGAAAAAGCATTACCATTCATGTTCTTC
>NC_056744.1:1235416275-1235491275 GCF_019279795.1 Protopterus annectens
TTTATCCAAGATAGAGAATTTTTTGTCACCAGGCTTATGGCCCCCATCCCAGTTTAGACTCATAGGCAGTAAACTGAATTACAAGAGGATAGCAATGTGTGTGTGTGTGTGTGTGTGTGTGTGTGTATGTGTGTGTGTATGTTCCACTATGAGCATTAAACATCAAAATCCCCAAACTGCATTTGCCAAAAATATTGTCTTGAAAAACATTTTTTAGTGTTTTTGTAGGGGAAGCCCCCCATACCACCAGAACTTATATATACCATCTCCATTGTTGTAACAACTCAGAAAAAGGGGAACCTCCCCCAAAGGGAATTACTTATGAAAGATCATGCCACCAGTGATTTACTATGGAGGAAGTCCATTCATATGAGTTGAAGCTCTACCAGTCTAAGCTTGAGAATTCAAGCTTCATCCACAATTTGGTTACCTGTGTGTGTGTGTGTGTGTGTGTGTGTGTGTGTGTGTGTGTGTGTGTGTGTGTGTGTGTGTGTGTGTGTGTGTGTGTGTGTATTATAGCTGGAACAACCAGCTGAATACATTTTGTATCAGTGGGTCATCATATTATCCTAAGAAGTTTACTGTGCTACTTTGTGCTGTTACAGATAAAAGGTCATTTATTGCAAGGTACCACTGATTTTCTCACATTGCCATGTAGATGCTCTAGTTTTGCCATTCATTTCTCAGAAATAAAATATATGCATAAAAATTACGCTCTTTCAAGATGACAGACTCAGTATATATCAGACTATATGTGCATTATTATGACATGAGAACAACAATGTTCTCTGTCATTGTTACATGCTTTAGCAAAATAAATATATTTACATGCTCTGGAAGGTGTGCCCAATTTTGAAATTGTCCTATCTACCTTCCCCAAAATGTATTAAGCTGTACAAAAAAGTACACAAGTGATTTTATCCAAGGGTGTTATTCTGAAATTGCATAAGAATATCTTGAAGCAGACAGGGATATTGTCATTTGAAGTCAGGGTGGCATTCAAGTCAGAATGGCCTTTGGAAATTGGCTCAGTGTTGTCAAATTTTATAGAGTTGCAACATAACACACCGATGGTGCTGACATCTGATGTTTCCATTTGTTTTACAAACTAACACATGCAATATATTTTGTTTCAGCTGTATATATGCTGCCAGGTTTTCAACATTTTGCTTTTTGACTATGGGCTTTCTGCAGCTGGTCATTTGGCAAGGGAGATTAAGCAGTGCTCTCCTTGAACTAATGTGCAGTGAATAAAACGTCCCACTGGATAATCTATTCCCCTGGTATGTTCATTGTGTGCTGTGTGTATTAGCTGTACTTTGCGTAATAGTGTTATGAGTACGTAATGTTGTAGTCTTAACTGTTTGCCTGTAGCTGTCTTTGCCTTATTGTAAAAACCAGTTTGGACTTGTCTACCTGTAAGGTTAACAATCACTATGTTAGTAAATAAAATAAATCTAGATTATGGCAGAATGCCAGTAAGACTGTCATGCATATGTTTCTTGATGCTGGTACAAATGTCAGTATATGGTAGTCAAATGGGCATCTTATACCCCACAAAGCCAATCCATCTAAGCACTGCAGCTGTAAATCGTGGATACAGTTTAGAAGTGGCGTTTGAGTCAAGATTAACACACAAAATTATATCCTCTGCAAATGTTTTTTTTTTTTGTCATCCTGAAACGCCTCTACATTTACATTTCCCAAGCTCCCCAGTATATTTTGCTGGAGTAGATCAAGGAACATGAAGACATATATGAATGTACAAGTTTTATTAACTTCTTCACACTGTAAATCTATGTTGGATATGCTGGGAGATGATTTCTAAAGAAGTTAATATACTGTGTAAACAGTAAAAGTTCAAGTCTCTAGCCTTTACAAGTTCCAACTGGTTGTGTATTTCTGTAGCGATTACCTTACAAATTTTGATTGAAAAAGCTCTGTTTAAATAATGTGTTGCCTTGTAACAGACTATCATGAGGATACCAAAGAATTAAAGTTAGTTTGTGAGAAATAAGTAATTTAAATCGTCAAAGACTTTTTTTATGTAAGGAAAAACTGTATGTTTTAGTTTGTCTTTTCTGGTGATATGACAGATTTATTAATGGGCATCATTGGCCTGATTGTGAAGAGGCAGGAGGGAGTTAAGCATGAAAGTTACTTGCTTGCATATATCTAAGTTAAAAAACACAAAGTCTAAAGTTTTGAAAGACTTTCAGGAGTGTCTAAAGACTGAGTATATGAAGCATTATGCCTTAAATCAGCATCTAAATACATTCTGTAACAGCTGAGGATCATCATGTCTAGAAGCTACTCTCATTTATTTGGTTACAAGAACACATTCCTGTGAAGAAAGACAGACTTAGGTAGTATAAAAGTGTATAGAAGATATCTATCTTCTGCACATTTTCTGTGCTTGTTTTTTTCTCATAATCTCCCACTCCCCAGCTAGCTACTATGCCCATATAGTGCCCCAATAAGAGAAGTAATGGAGAGCTACCGCTGGTGGAGTGTAAAGCTTTTATTATTCAAAGAAATGTCCACATGCAGTATGTATTTGCAAATGATTAATTACTAATTTCTGTGTGATTTTCTTACATTTGAATTATATCATTACTTAAATAATAATAAATATTAGCTTTACATATTTTAACTGTGGATGTGATCATATTTTGCAAAAATCTGTAAAATCATGACTTAATTAGTACAGAATATTACAGAATAAATTTATGTTTGTATTACAGACAACATATCAATGATATAAAAGAAGAGCGGTATGCTTAGTACACTGTCATCTCGTGTGTAACATGTATTAGTCTATTTTTTGCCTTGATATGCTCTATTAGGAAACTGCAGTACTAATGTTTTGGATTTGCAAGAAAAAGAGCCTATAGCCACCACAGTTAACCAAAATAAGAAGCTGTACTCTTCTTTCCACAGACTATGTTTTTTTACTTGTTTCTTTTTGTTTGTTTATTTACTTAAGGCTGATAGTAAAATTATTGCATTAAAAGGGACGGATTTATGAAAGCTTGCATGGAGTGCAGGAAGAGTGTAGGAGCTCACGGCGGCAATACGTCTGCCGTGCGATGCAGGTACAGCCGGCAAGGGCGTGCACGAGAGCTGCTAAAGTTACTCTCGCACGGACAGTGTCATGTTATGCAAATTACCTTATTTGCTGCTGAAAGCTATGCAAATGAGGTAAATTTGCAATCCAGGAAACATTAACCTGTCCGTGGAAGATTAGTGTTATCTGCAGAAATGTACTCCGTTGGTAGCAGAGTACTGTTCTGCAAATAGCTAAACGAAGCTATGACAGCTTCAAATAAAGGATGCATACAGTTGAGGAAGCTTGCCAATGGCCAAATATAAGGCCATTGGCATTTATAAATGTTTAAAATTATTAAAATCTAACTCCCCCCCCCCGATCTCTGATGTTTAAGCATAGCGCAGCACTGCGCAAATGTGCGGCGCTTTAAGAAACAAGAAAATAATTTAAAAATAGCAAAAAATAGGCATTTTCACTAAAAAGCCTATCCTGCCATGCATGTGAATGGCAGGCTGAAGACAACATGGCCACTAAGTAGTGGTTGTTAAGGGGGGGAAGCTCAGTGTGAGAGATGTAACCATACATTATTAGGCAATCCTATGCAAATGAGGACAAGGATAGTGAATCCCAATTTTCCCCAGCATGTGAGCCATGTCCCAAGAGTGTAAGTGTAGGAGTAGGTGAGTAGTAGAGTAGAATATAGGTGACATCATGAGGGGGTATGGCAGAAAGGCTGTAAGCTAATTGGAGCACAGTGGCTTGTGTTTGCCCTGAGTTGCTCAGGATTGCAAGATGCGTGCCTACAGTTGTCCTATTTGAAAACCTGAAACCAAAGGTGCACACTGTTAAAATATCAGAAATTTCTTGCAAATGTGCACACAGCATGTGCGGTTGTGTGCACGCGTGTGTGCGCATGTGTGCGTGTTTGCGCGGCGCTGTCCCGGGCGGCAACAGAAAGGGAAAAGGAAGGAAAAGAAGTAGTAGGAAGTTAACCAAGGAGAACTAGCAGAGCTGCCAGGTGAAATATATCAGAATCAGCCAATTACACAGGCAGCAGACTAGCCCAGCCCAGCACTTTAAACTCTGCAAACAGCATCCCCCCCTGTTTTTTCCTACGAACTCTGCAACACTGCAGTATACAGAGAGGGAAAGCTTAAAAAGCTTAAGTCAGACAAAATGTTAGGGGCTGCTCTTGCTAGCATAAACCAACATGTACAAGGTGCTGAGGGTTGTGATGTTGTGAATGCTGCTGAGCAACCCCCAGTGAGGAGACAGAGAAGAGTGTACAGACCCAGGGTAACCTACCAGAGGCTACATGAGCTGGAGATAGTGGAGTGCTATAGGGTGGACAGAGACCTCCTGCAGCAAATTGTTGAGCTGTGCCAGCCATGCCTCACACACAGGACCAACAGAGGGGAATCCATCCCAGTGGATACCAAGGTATGTGTTGGCATAAGAATACTAGCTGCAGGTATCTTCCAGAGACCAACTGGTGATATGATGGGGATTTCACAGGCATCAGCATCCAGGGTACTCCACCAGTTCCTGGATGCCATGTCAGCACATGTCGGTGACCATGTATATTTCCCAAATTCTGTGAGGCATTGGCCAGCAATATGCATCTTTTCCACCAAATAGCAGAACCCTGAGGTAGTGGGTGCAATAGATTTCATGCACATATGCATCAAAGCACCAACCGGTGAGCGGGGTTGCGTCTACATCAACCATAAGGGCTTCTCCTCCATCAACTGCTAGGTCGTGTGCGATGCCCAGGCCATAATAATGAATGTGTGTGTGCTGGCTGCCCTGGAAGCTATCACGACTCCCACATCTGGCATCTGACACAGCTGTACCAGAGATTTGAAAATGGGGACATCCCTGATGGTCACCTAGTGGGGGATGCTGGATACACACTGGAGCCGTGGCTGATGACACCCATCAGAAATGCACACACACCTGAACAAAAACTCCATAATGAGGTACACACACAAATAAGAAACATAATTGAGCATGTGTTTGGGATGCTCAAGTCATGGTTCTGGTGCCTGGACACATCTGGTGGAGCCTCGCAGTACTCACCAACTACATGTGCCCAAATTGCTATGGTATTTGCCATGCTACACAATATGATCCTGTGGAAACAGCTGCAGCAGGAACAACATGGGGCAGGGCCAAACAGCCCCCCACCATTGCCAAGGTCTGCACAAGCTCAGCGTGACTTAGAGGAGGAACAACCTGAGCCTGCCCCAGTAGGCAGAAGGAGGCATGCCCAGTATGCTCTGGCCTTGACAAAGAGGCAACGCATAGCACATACTCTGACTCAGTAGGAACGCTGGAAATGACACTTCTCTCTGACTCGCACATACAGTAAAAGGGATGCCAAACTTGATACTACCTGTTTTCAAACATGTATAGGGAGTGTACTTTGTGCATCCGACATAGGCAGTCCTGCAGCACCACCTGAGGCATGTGTGCCCTATTCTAAGCAATATAAAGCACTGCTAAGCACATTTTACCAGTATTGAGCATATTTAAATACAATTGCGCATAGCTGCACACCGTGCTACCCAGCGCAATGTCGGGCAAAGTTGGGCAATGTTGGGCAAAGTCGAGCAAAGCTGGGTAAACACGCTCATACCTGCTTTACTGTTCCTTAACCAGTCAGGTCTGCCCAGCAGGAAAATAAAAAGCAGTGACAGGGCTCGAACTCAGGATACTGTGCACTATAGTCACAGTACTGAACCAATAAGCCATGACAGCATTTCACTGGCAGAGATACAAATTAAGTCACTCACACATACCAGTTGGGGGGGGGTCACATACCTAACAGTCACAGCCAGCAGGACAATTGTAGACAAATGCAAACACAAACAAATGCTGTATCATGCCCTCTGAAAAGGCATATGAGTAACCACCCCCAGGACTATGCAGACAAATAACAGCAGGCCAGGCAGTGTGATGTGGGTTGGGTAGGCTATGAAGTCACAAACTAATATGCGTGTAATTGGAAGCTAAGGTCTGTAGTACAGTGGTATGCCTCAAGCCAGTATGATAGGCAACAGTACAGACTGAAATGGAGTACCTGACATAGCAGTGCAGGCCTAGCAAATGTGTATAAGTGTCAGGTGTACCCCTCATCCCATGTACACCCACAGTAACAATCAGGTGTGCCCCCCCAGGTAGGAATGTACAAATAATAGCTGTCCCCCCTGTATGTAGAAATGTTGATAAGTCTATGCAAATTGACTCATGGAAGCCCTGCAGGCACAGCATGCTTCCTGTCGATGTACAACACAAAGGTGAGCCCTGAAGTAAAAACCAACTTGATTTTTCACACACATATAGTATATATGCCCATAGTGGGCATGCTCAGACACTTAAATAAACAAAGCAAATGTCAGTCAACAACATACTTTAAGGTCATACTGGGCATGCTCACACACTTAGGCCATGTCTGAGTACAGCAGTGGGCCACACATATCTGGCAGTTTCAGTTCTTACTCCAGACACTTGTCACTCTTCACCAGTCCTGCCTTGCACACACAGTGATATGAAAACAGACCCATATAATATATTGGATCCCTGTCATAATCAAACTATGTACTACAAGTACTTAAGTTGGTCAAAGAAAGTGAAAATCCAAAGAAGATCAATAAATCTCTGATCAGCATCATCAAGAAACAATGGGCACTCCTAACATTATCCAAGCCATGTTCTGGCAAAAATATTGCCAAAGAGTCCATAGAGAACCATGAAGCTTTCTTTCGCTATGTCATAAATATCAATGTAAACTCATATATGTTCTGAGTCAGTGCAAAGTGTAAATGAATACATGTACATGACTAACATTGCCAACATCTTGTCAGACAGGTTCATACATATTTACCCCCCCCCCCCCCCTCACTGACAAAAGGACCCATTACCATACCTGGAGATTGTGAAAACCCAGAAATCACATATACAATGGTTAAACAGCTCTATCCAAACCTAAAAACATGGCATCTATGGGATGACATGGTTTCCCCTGGCTGTGGCATATGTGAACTCCAAAACAAACAGGCCCTGCACCTGAACAGTTCTTTGAGACTCACCCTCTGTACAGGATATGAAACTTTTGAATGGGTTACAGCAACTTTTGGCACATTCCACAAGTGTTGGTGCACAGCACACCATGGGAACTATTGTCTTATAAGCCTAATAAGCCTGATCTGCAAGGCCATGGAGTCCATCATTATGGAACTCATAAACAGAGCTATTGGGAGCCTACAAACACCCAACCCTACCCATTTTGGTTTGGTCAGGGGCAGATCATGGTTCCTAAACCTGCTAGACAGTTTTTAAGGCAGTCACCCAGGACAGACATCAATGAAATGAGCTACACATGGCCTACATAGACCTTGAAAATCCCTTTTCCAACATCCCACACACACGTCGTATCCACAAAATCAACAACCTGGGCATAAACACATATGTCATCTGATGGATTGCCAACTGGGGCACAGATAGATCCCACAAGGTAAGAATTGTGGTCTCCCTGTTGGACTGTAAGCTGGTAACAACTGCTGTCCCCCATGGCTCAGTCCTGGGATCCCTCCTGTCTGTTGTATACTTTTCAGAAATACAGTAAAACACACGAGGGCTATGGTTTGTGGATGACTGCAAAAAGGATGTCATAATCGATGTTTGGGATAACAGCGACATCCTTAAAAAGGGTCTCAGTCAGACAGATGTGGTGTCAAAATTATGGCCTCGAGCTACAGTCATACAAATACACATAGGTGCCAACACCCTAAATATGGAAGTAGTAATAAGGGATCTATGGACACATGTGGATAGTCATCTCTACTTCCAGAAACACATTCACAAAGTGGTTAGAAAATCATGCTATGTGTTCCCACAAATTGCCAAGGTCTTTGCATATGGGTCAAAGGAGGTTCCCTCTACTCATCAGTTATCAGACCCATCAGAGAGTATCACGGCACACTTGCGATGAATCTGACTAGGCACCTTCAGCAGCTTGAAAGACCACTGAAGTACCTCAACAAGAGGATTACTGGCCTCAAACAGTTGCCCCATGCAACAAGACTGAAGTTAACTCAATCTGTACTCTGTTGCATACTGTCTACTCAGGCAATCTCTGCCAACAGACAGGTCCATGTCCAATGCAGAACTGATGTACATGCTCTATCTGAAGTAAACCCAAGCTCACTGTGCCACATGCCCTAGGGATATCATCATCACAACAATAAATAGAACATGTTGGAGGGATACATTACTAACTCATAGACTTCCCTTGCTTTGGAACAGGCTCCCAACCTACATTAAGTGAGTCCCTCACTGACAGTCTTCCAGAGGAGCCTTGATAAGTGTATGTTAAACTGAACTGTCACACCATGGATCACTTCATCAGCTCTACTACACAGAGGTCGAGGGAACTAACCCCATGTGTGGTGATAGCCGCACACTCTGGCCATACTAATGTATGCCTTCAGGCAGATAGCCTACTACCTACCTATGTACCTATATATATGTAGGGGGAACACAGTATAATAAGCCAAAGATGGATGAGCAGAGATGTGTGTAAGAGGGTGACCATGACAGGGAGCAATCCAGGACTGTCCTACCCAGCACACATCCCAATGGCACAAAAGACATGAGGTGCACATCTCACCCACTGTACATAACAGCCACCAGTATCCGTAAGCATTACAGTGTATGTGGTCCATGTGCCTGCTGTACAACATGACTGTACAACGAAGTACACATCTACTATCTGTAGATATGTACCTGTCACATAGGTTCATAGGTATGTAGTAGACTATCTTCACGAAGGCATATATTAGCCTAGGCAAGTTGTGCAGCTTTCACCATCCCATTGGGTAGTCTCCTAAGCCCTAGTTCTAATAGTTAGTACCCTAAGCCCCTTTCTAGTGGGGCTGCTGATGTGATGCCTGGTGTGAATTGTCTGTTTCCCATCCACTCATCAAGGTTCCTATTGAAGAGTGTCAGCAAGGGGCTCTGTCTGATGTACATTGGGACTCTGTTCCACAGTAAGCCAAATGTCTGGGATGGTACTCTATCCCACCAGCATGTTGTATTCATTGTTGTGATGAGGTTCATATACCTGGAGTGTGTAGTGTGACTCAATTTTGTTATCCGTAGATGGAACATGTTCAACAATTATGTGTTGGACATGGCTCTGTATGTTAGGCAGACTGTGCCTCTGAGTAGGCGGTACTCAATGGAGAACAGATTTAGTTTTACCAGTTGTGCTGCATAACACAACTGTTTGAGGCCGGTAATCCTCTTGGTGAGGTACCTCTGTGGTCTCTACAGCTGCTGGATATGCTTAGTCGAGTACATCCAAAATGGTGCATTGTACTCAATGATGGGTCTGATGACTTAAGAGTAGAGGGCCACCACTACCTCTTTTGATCCTGATGCAAACCCATTGTTGATTAGATGGGCCACATAGGATTTCCTAATCACTTTGGCAACATGGTTGTCAAAGAAAAGATGACTATCTACTTGTGTCCTCAGATCCCTTATTACCTTGTCAGTTTTTAGGGGGTAACACCTATGTGGTAGTTTGTGGCTACTTTGTTTTCACCAAAGGGGATTACTATGCATTCTTCCACGTTGAGCTTGAGGCCATGATTCTGACACCACACATCTGTCTCATAGAGTCCCTTCTGAAGAATATTTGTGTCATCCGGGGAATCTATTATAGCAAACACTTTACAGTTCCCAGCAAACTTAGTCAACCACAACCCTCCTGTGTTGGCATGTACTTTTGAGAAGTCTGTACCAAACAGGAGGAATGCCAGGACTGAACCCTGGGGGACACCAGTTGTTATCGATGTAGAGTCAGACATGTAGCCAGCAACTCTTAATTTGTGCGATCTTCCTGTGAGCTAGTTTGCAATCCATCTTGTGATGTATGGATTCATGCCCAGGTTGGTGAGTTCATCTATGATACCTGACTGGGGAATGGTGTCAAAGGGCTTAGCAAGGTATAGGTAGGCTGTGTGGAGCTCATTTCAATCATCTGTAGCCTGGGTAACCGTGTCAAAGAAATCCACCCAGATCAGGAGGCATGATCTACATTTGACGAAGCCAAACTGGGTGTGTTCAACTGTGTGAAGGTTCCCAATGTCTTTATTGTTGTCTTCCATTATGATTGGCTCCATTGCCTTGCAGCTCAGCCTCATCAGGCTCATAGAGAGTGAATGCCAAGGGTCTTTTGTGGATCCATCCCTGTGGAGTGGGACGAACGCTGCTGTGCAACATTCTATGGGTACATATCCTGTAGAGAGGATGTAGAGAGAGGTGTAGGTATCCTTGATGAATATGGATACATCCCCACCCTACGTGCTATGATCTAGGTTCTAATGCTGGAAGGTATGGAATGCGTAGTATCCTGGTAGTGCTGGTGTGCTCTCAGGAGCCTTGAACTAGGTTTCTGCTACTGCACAGATATCAATATTCTCCATACTGAGAAGTGCCTCGAGTGTGTGCATTTGGAGGCTGTGACTTCTGGCAATGAGTAGCATTTAGCTCACTTTGTGGTTATTTGTGTTGGTTACGGTGTTTGGTTTGTCCTGAGTGACCGGTGTTCCACACCTGAAGTTAATGCCTCATTGATTCGATCTGACCATAAGCTTATTACCCTACATATCCACATTCTGCCCCCACACCCCATTAAGGAAACCATGTTAAAAAATTTCTCCAAAACCAACTTCATGCTTCTTAAGACAGAAGTGGTGAACTTCAGGACACCCATGAAGATGGACAATACAGTTACGACTACTGAATCCTACACAATTGCACTTTATAAGCAATTACACGAGTGCATGGATTGTGCTATCCCAAACAGAACCAAGACACTATCCTCCAAGAAAAGGAAGCCAATCTGGTGGTCCCCTGCCATAAACAAACTGCACAACAGAAGGAAGAAACTGTTGTAAAAGAGGGTAAAATCTCATGAGTGGAGGAGCTCCCTGGTCAGCCTCAGTAAGAAGTTGCGATCCCTGATAAAATCCTCCAAAGCTAGTTATGAAAACATAATTGCCACTGATTCTAAAGACAACCACAAAGCATTATATAGCTATGTCAAGAATCTCAATGGCAACACTCAGATCTGCTCTGAGTTACAGCACAATGACACTAAATATACAGACCCAACTGATATTGCCAACATCCTGGCAGATAGGATCAGTGCTAACTTTACCCCCCTCTCACCCATGAAAGAGCCCATCTCTATACTGGAAGAATGCAAAGTTGCTGTCATCAAGGCTGCACAGGTAAAAACCACTCTGCAAAGCCAGGAATACAGCATCCATGGGACCAGATAACATCCCAGGCTGCGTTCTACACAGACTACAGAATGAACTGGCACCACACCTAAGTACCATGTTCAATCATAGCCTCACCTCAGGCTTTGTGTCTGCTGAATGGTGCACAGCGACGGTTATCCCACTACACAAGGGGGGGAGCCACCACGGACCCCGGGAACCTGCGACCCATTAGCCTGATGAGCCTGGTCTGCAAGGCCATTGAACGTATCATCATGGAACTTATAAACAAAGACATTGGTAAGCTCCAAACTGTGGACCACAACCAGTTCAGGTTTGTAAAAGGCAGATCATGTCTCCTAAACCTGATAGACTTCTTTGAAGCAGTCACCAAAGCCATAGACAAGGGTAAGGTGGTTCACACAGCCTATCTAGATCTTGCCAAGGCTTTCGACACCATCCCCCACTTTGGAATTATAGATAAACTCACTAAACTAGGTATAAATCCCTATGTCACAAGATGGGTTGCCAACTGACTCACTGACAGAACCCATACTGTGAAAGTAGCAGACTCCAAATCCGACTTCAAACCAGTGACAAGTGGAGTACCACAGGGTTCAGTCCCATGTCCTGTCCTGTTTGGTATCTACTTCCCTGAAGTACAGGCTTACACAGAAGGTCGTTGGCTAATGAAGTTCCCAGATGACTGCAAACTAGGAGCCATAATTGAAACTGCTAAGGATGTGGACATCCTACAAAAGGGCCTCACTGAGAAGGATGCCCGGTGTCAAAGCCATGGCCTCTAGCTCAATGCCAAAAAGTGCATTGTCATCGGCTTTGGTAAAAATTCTGTACCCATGAACTACAACATAGGCGGTAGTATACTTAACACTGAAAGTGTGATAAGAGATATTGGGACACAGGTGGACAGTAGTCTCTCCTTTGATAATCACATTGCCATAGTAGTCAGGAAATCCTTCTACATGGCACACCTCATCACAAAAGGTTTCTCATGCAGGAAAAAAGAGGTCATTGTTCCCCTCTACTCATCACTCATTAGATCCATTATAGAGTACAACGCCCCTTTTGGTATGTACCTCACAAGACATCTACAACAACTGGAAAGCCCGCAGAAATACCTCACAAAGAGGATTAGTGGCCTCAAATACATGCCCTACACAGACCATCTCAAAACACTCCAGCTTTACTCTGTCACATATCGCCTACTCAGAGGTGATCTCTGCCTAACATACAAAGCTATGTCAAACACAGAGCTGTTGGACATGCTCCACCTAAAGAAATCCCAATCCTTCCGAGCTTCGACCCCAAAACCCAGACCAAAATATAAAAGGATGGGGTGTATCCATTTTCTTAAAGGATCCTCACACCTCCAGGTTAGTGGCACAGCACGAGGCTTCGGAGACCATCCAGTGCAACTAACAGTGGGCAAAGCCACTTATCAGATCGTAGCCTGCTTCAGATCACCTACCTTGTCTCAGGACCCTCACTCAGCATTCCTGTGAACACTGGAAAATAGAAAGGTCCTACCAAACACCATGATATTAGGAGATTTCAACTACCCAAACATTGACTGAGAGAATTATTCAAGTACAAACTCCTTTGCCTAATGCTTCCTAGAGTTTATAAACTCAAACGCCCTGAAACAGCTTGTCACCATGCCCACTAGAGGTGACAACATACTGGACTTGATCATCACCAACATGGGGGATCAGTGCTCCACACCAGAGGTAAACCCTTCGCTGGTAAGATCAGATCATAAAGTAATTACACTGGACATCCACATTCCGACCCCACCCCCAGTCAAGGAAACCACTGTGAAAAACTTTTCAAAAGCAAACTTCACACTTCTCAAGACCGAAGTGAAAAGTTTCAAAGCCCTCTTGCTACACGATAATGCTATCCAATCCACAGAATCCTTTACAAGTGCATTCTATGAGCATCTACAGGGATGCATGGATCGAGCCATCCCAAGTAAAACCAAGAATCACTCCTCCAAAAAGAGGAAACCAGTCTGGTGATCCTTGGCCATAAATAAGCTATACAACAGAAGGAGGAAACTACTGCATGATAGAGCAAAATTCCAAAAAGGAAAGGCATCACTGATCATTATTAGCAAGAAACTACGATTGCTCATAAAATCATCCAAGGCCAGTTTCTAAAGAAAAATTGCCAAGGAATCTAAAGATAACCACAAAGCCTTCTTTAGCTATATCAAACATTTAGGTGGCAACTCTCAGATATGCTCTGAGCTACTGCAAAATGGCAAAAAATACACTGAAACAACTGACATTGCCAACATCCTGGCGGACAAGTTCAGTGCAAACTTCACCCCCCCCCCCTCACCCCCAAAAGAGTCCATGTCCATCCCAGAAGAATGCAGAACCCCAGGCATCACGGACATGCAGGTAAAAACAGCCCTCTCCAAAGCTAAGAACACAGCATCAATGGGACCGGATGGTGTCCCAGGCTACGTCTTACACGAGCTCCAAAAGGAACTAAACCCTCACCTAAATTCACTGTTCAGACTCAGCCTTACCACAGGCTATGTACCCAAAGAATGGTACACAGCAACAGTCATCCCACTCCACAAAGGTGGTGCTACAACAGAACCTGGGAACTATTGCCCTATAAGCCTGACCAGCCGGGTCTGCAAAGATATGGAGCGAATTATCATGGAACTCATAAACAGAGACACTGGGAACCTCCAGACACTGGACCCTACCCAATTCGGCTTTGTTAAAGGTAGATCCTACCTCCTAAACCTAGTTGACTTCTTTGAAACAGTTACCAAGGCCATAGATGAAGGGAAGGTAGTCCACACAGCCTATCTGGACCTCACTAAGGCCTTCGACATCATTCCCCACTCTGGCATCATAGACAAGCTTACCAGCTTAAACATTAACCCCTATGTCATGAGATGGGTGGCCAACTGGCTCATGGATGGAACACACATGGTCAGAGTTGCCGGTGCCATGTCCAACTCTAAACCAGTCAAAAGTGGAGTCCCACAGGGCTCGGTCCTGGGACCCCTCCTGTTCAGTATATACTTCTCTGAGGTATAGACAAGCATGGGAGGACTATGGCTGACCAAGTTCGCAGATGACTGCAAACTGGGGGCCATAATTGACTCTCCAGCTGACACAGACATCCTCCAGAAGGGTCTTACAGAGACAGATACCTGGTGTCAAAACCATGGCCTCAAGCTGAATGCCAAAAAATGCATAGTCATCCCCTTTGGAAAAAACAAAGTGCCCACGAATTACCACATAGGTGGTAATCCACTAGGTACGGAAAATGTAATTAGGGACCTGGGGACCCAGGTAGATAGTAACCTCTCCTTTGATAATCACATTGCCAAAGTGGTTAGAAATTCCTTCTATGTAGCCCACCTAATCATGAAAGGGTTCACCTCTAGATCAAGAGAGGTCATTGTGCTCCTCTACTCATTACTCATTAGGCCCATAATAGAGTACAATGCCCCATCTGGTATGTACTTTAATCGGCACATGCAACAGCTGGTAAGACCACAGAAGTACCTCACCAAGAGGATCATGGGCCTCAAAGAGATGCCCTACGCAACTCGACTAAAGAAACTCCAGCTTTACTTGGTTGCTTACTGCCTGCTCAGAGGTGATCTATGCCTGACATATAAGGCCATGTCCAACCTGGAATTAATGGAAATGCTCCACCTCAAGAAAAACAAATCTCTTAGAGCCACATGCTCCACTGAATTAAACCTCAGCACAGCAATAAACAGGACATGCTGGAGGGATAGATTCCTGTCCCAGAGACTTCCCTCACTCTGGAATAGAATCCCAGTTTATATTAGGCAGAGCCCCTCGCTGACTCTCTTCAAGAGGAATCTTGACAAGTGGATGGGAAATTGTAAATTTACCCCTGGGATCACTTCGGTGGCCCTGCTAGACAGAGACCCAGGAAACTAATTTAAAAGGGAGGCAAAAGTCAACACATTCTGGCTAGGCTTATAAATGCCCTTGGGCAGATAGCCTAGTACCTACCTATGAACCTATGAACCTACATGCTCTAGCGACCTAAACCTTGTCACCACAATAAACAGAACATGCCGGAGGGATAGATTCCTGTCCCAGAGACTTCCCATACTCCGGAATAAACTATCTATCTATATCAAACAAAGCTCCTCATTAGCACTCTTCAAGAAAAATATTGATGATTGGATGGGAAATAGGAAATTCACCCTGGGGATCACTTCTGTGTCTCTGCTCGACGGTGGCACAGGAAAATAAATTTCTTGGGTGGCAAAAGCCAGGGCACCTTTTTGGCTGGGCTTGTATAGGCCCTAGGGCCAATAGCCTAGTACCTACCTATGAACCTATGAACCTATCAACCTTTGAGCCTTGCCTAAAAAAGGTAATATGAGGACAGCAAGAGCCTTGGCCAGTATTCAGAAGCATAGGGACGACAGGTGCAAACCATCTGTAGCGAAGCAATGAGGCTTGTCTGTCATGTCATCACAGGCAGACAGAGACTGGATCCCCTTTGAATGACACCAGAAGCTCAGCCAATTGTTGAAGTTTATCATCTTTCTGTTATATTGCAGTATCATGTAGGTGAAGGTAAGATGCTACTCAAGGTCAGGGTCATACCAGCCTGGGCTACATGATCATAGAGCTAATATATATCTCTTGTCATGTTGTCCTGGGAGGTATGTTCCAGATCATTCACACTGACATGCACAAAGAACACGTCATATATATACCTGTTCTGGAGTGATGTAAGTGCTTGTGTTATGTGGTGGATCATAGCACCTGACAGACAACTGACAGTAACCTTCCCCTTGTCCAGCCGAGTGAGTGGAACATCTGTGTGCCTGACTATGAAGTCACCTATTACTAGTTCGTCGGGTATGTTGTTTTTCCTGGCGTGTGCTTGGAGGTGCATGATGCTTGCTTGTCTGCTTAGGAGAACACTCTCTCTCTTTTTCAGATTAATATTTGTATTCTCAGAGTATGGTAATGTGTATTTATGTGTGTGTTTTGCTGGTGCTTATATTTTAGGTCTATGTGAGACAGTTGGTGTTCTGGTTGTATGACCCTACTCCTCCTGACTGTATTGTCCAGTATTGGGTTGACAGAGCTTAGCCACGGGTTTGACCCTGAGTGTGCCAGCATGTGGTGCATCAGCCCATATATAATATGGTCATGGCCTATGCATACAATACACTCACAATACACACAGTATAATAAGCCTGCTGAGGATATAAAATGTGAAAAAAACCTTTGGGCAAACTGTCAGCAAGTAATGTCTGTATTGCACCCTGTAACTCCATATTGCTTGCTGAAGTGTAAAGATGTACTTAGTTTGAATTAAGAACACTGCACTTGCCAACCGTGTGTGTGTGTGTGTGTGTGTGTGTGTGTGTGTGTGTGTGTGTGTGTGTGTGTGTGTGTCTGTCTGTCTCTCCCTGGGTAGAGAGCAACCATTTTGGTGACTACTCACACCGCTTAAAAGTGGTATACTCATCATTGTCAAGTCTGATGATGTCATCATCCTACAAAAAGTCTGATGGTGTCACCATCCTACAAATATACCTATGGAAAGGTGAAATCTCAGTAATGTGTATAGCGCATTGTATAAATGCATACTGCTGTAGTGCCATAATGTAGTTAGGAAGGGGTTTGAATCCTGGACTTGCCACCTGCGTGTGTGTGCCCCCTGGGGAGGAGCAACCTCCTTGGAGAGTACTCACACCCCTTAAATGTGGTATACTCATCTTTGTCAAGTCTGATGATGTCACCATCCTACAAATATACCTATGGAAAGAAGAAATCCCAGTAATATGTATAGCGTGTTGTGTAAATGTGTACTGCTAATGTAGTTAGGTAGGGGTTTGAATCCTGCACTTGCTGACTGTGAGTGTGTATGTCTCCCTGGGGAGGAGCACCCTTTTTGGAGACTACTCACACCCCTTAAAAGTGGTATACTCATCTTTGTCAAGTCTGACGATGTCACCATCCTACAAATATACATGTGGAAAGAAGAAATCCCAGAAATGTGGATAGCGCATCGTATAAATGCATGCTGCTATAGTATCATAATGGAGTTAGGTAGGGGTTCAAATCCTGCACTTACCAACTGTGAGTGTGTGTCTCCCTGGGGAGGAAGAACCTCCTTCGAGACTATTCACACCCCCTAAAAGTGGTATACTCATCTTTGTCAAGTCTGATGATGTCACCATCCTACAAATATACCTGTGGAAAAATGAAATCTCAGTAATGTGTATAGCAAGTTGCGGAAATGCGTACTGCTGTAGTAGTATAATGTAGTTAGGTAGGGGTTCAAATCCTGCACTTGCCAACTGTGTGTGTGTCTCCCTGGGGAGAAGCAACCTTTTTGGGGACTACTCAACCTCTTAAAAGTGGTATACTCATCTTTGTCAGGTCTGATGATGTCACCATCCTACAGATATACCTGTGGAAAAGTAAAATCCCAGTAATGTGTATAGAGCGCCATGTAAATGTGCACTGCTATAGTATCATAATGTAGTTAGGTAGGGCTTCAAATCCTGCACTTGCCATCTGTGTGTGTCTCCCTGGGGAGAAGCAACCTTTTTGGGGACTACTCACACCCCATAAAAGTGGTATACTCATCTTTGACAAGTCTGATGATGTCACCATCCTACAAATATACCTGTGTAAAGGTGAAATTCCAGTAATGTGTATAGCGTGTCATGTAAATGCATACTGCTGTAATATCATAATGTAGTTAGGAAGGTGGTTGAATCTCACACTCGCTGACTGTGTGAGTTCGAGGTGTGTGACACCATTGGTCAATGTGGAGTGGGTTTTGATTTTTCTAGTGTATGACATATCACAATGACAACTGTATGTGCATTACACATGTAAGGTAGCTGTGGGGCAAATCCATATACATACATGTGACCTCAATTATTTCATAGGTGGGTACTCTGCTTTCTCCATGAACGCATCTGTTATCTTTGCCAGAGCGTGCTGGCACTTTCCAGACATTAGGTCACTTCTGTATGCTTGTGACAAGCTTAGCCACTGCAGTGATCCCTGGGCTACATCTTCTGTTTCACATCCACTCATCAAACAGTTCCTGTTGAAGAGTGTGAGTGAGGGTTTATGCTTGAGGTATATTTGAAACCTGTTCCAAAGCAATCAAAGTCTGGCAAAGATGACTAATCATTATAGGTGTGCAACATTCTCTGTGGATTTGCATGCAAACCCTTTATTGCTTATGTGCTCCACAGAGGGATTTCCAAAACCCTTTGGTAATGTGATTATCAAAGGAGAGATGACTAAACACATGGTTCTATGTATACATTAGTACCTGTTCCACATTTTGAGGATTACTACCTATGTGGAACTCTGGGGATACTTTGTTTTCTAAAAGTGGATAACTATGCTTTCCTTGGCTTATAGCTTTACAGCATGAATTTGACAGCAGGTATCTGTCTGTATGATACCCTTTTGGAGGATGTGTGTGTCATCCGGAGAATAAAGTATAGCCCACAGTATACATTTTCATCAAACGTGGGCAGACATATCCCTACTCTGTTTACTTGTACCTAAGAAAGCTATATGCCAAACAGCAGTGGTCCAAGGACTGAGTGCAGGTGAATACCACTTGTTACAGGCATAGAATAGTACATGAAGGCTGCAAATGTTACTGTGTATCCCACATCTTTGTGTAAGTTGTCAAGCCATCATCTAACCATAGTTTATTGTCAGTCTGTTGAGGTTATGTATAATACCAGAATGTGGGATGGGTAGGAGTTGTTGGTAAGCTATAGCTTGGCTGTGTTGACCTCCCCTCCCTCACCTATAGCCTTGTTAACTGGGTTGAAGTCTACTGGGTGTAGGAGCCATGATCTGGCCTTTAGAGAACCTAAGTGGGTATGGTGCAGTGTTTGCAGGTTCATAATGTCTCTGTTAATGAGTTCCATAATGCTGTGCTCCATAGCCTTCCAGATAACATTTGTCTTAATCAATTTATGTTAACATTTGCACTGGGTGTGACAAGGGTGGACAGGTTTAAGAATAAGTATATTAGAGGGTCAGGCCAGGTTTGAAGGTTAGTAGACCAAGCCAGATAGGCAGGATTAAGTTGGTTTGTACATGTGCTGAGGATGGATGCAGAGTATATTGTGAAATAGATGCTAAAGATGATGCTGCCAAGTAACAGGAAAAGAGAATGCCTAAGATGAGGTTTATGGCTGTGGTGAGAGAGGACATGCAGGTGGATGGTGTGACAGCGCAAGATGCAGAGGGCAGGAAGAAATGGAAACAGATGATCTACTGTGGTGAACCCTAATAGGAGCATCTGAATGGAGAAGAAGATGTTGAAGCTCAATCCTTGTGGACTGTGAACATCATTACCGTGCGTCATTCCACAAGTATGTAACCTGTATAGAGGCTGCATCTGGACAGAGTGTTTAGGTGAGTGGTGACTTCATATGTCAGCTTGTGTGTGACACAGCCAAGGACACTGTCCAGTACCATTGCCACTGTGGTTTGCACTTTGGTAAAGAGATGTTTTAACTAGAATGTCTGTGAATCATCAGGTTTTTACATTCTTCACGTCTGGAAATGTGGCCCTTGTGTAACGACAGGGTGGTGAAATCCACATTCAAACTGTCTGACAAGGAATTGGTAATGTCAGTCAGATAAGTGTACTTTGTGACCATTTACATTAACTGTGACCTGATCTGAGATTTCCCCTGGAGATTATAAACAACACTAAAGAAAGCTATAGTGTTGTCTTTGGAATCCTTGCCATTTTGTATTTTGAAGCTTGCCTTGTATGTTTATTGAGGGATTGTATTTTCCCAATGATACTGACCAGAGAGGTTATCCCTTCTTGGTATGTAACTCTTTTTTGGTACAACTTCACACCTTCTACTATATATTTAGTTTATGGCAGGGGTCCATGAGACTAATGCACTTTTACTGTATAAGTGAGAATTTCTTGTGTTTGTGATAGCACGGTCCATGCAACCCTGTAGGTGAACAGTGTGCATTACTAAAGGATTATGCAGCTGGGACAGTGTTAACCTTAGTAATGCAAACCAATGACAGATAGCAGCAACAGCATCATCCACAGCACAGTGTCAACCCGTGTAATACACGCACATGCGTACTCAAGTTCCAAAATGTGTGTAGTACAATGCATATTGGCCACTAATAGAAACTATGGAGTGTTAACACTGGCTAATACAAGGCATGTCACCCTGCCCATGTGTCCAATATGCATGTACATGCAGACAGTGCACCTCCACCATGTTCACAAATGGACACCTGCAAACCTGTGTTGCACACACCCCACATTTACTGTCCACTGTATAACACATGCTGACACAACTACACACATCAGCCAAGTGGCACATGGGTAAACAAAACACAATTGGAATAAACACTGGTGAAAACAATACAACATTGCTAATTACAGCTTCAATGCATCATGCCTGCTCAGCTACACCTTCAAGGATATCATTACACTTTACTGCTGACAACATGCTACACATCCAACCATTGCTATACTTTATTAAAGTCACCCTGTGCATCAGCACCATGTCAGCCTGTTCCTGCATCAATGTTACAGATGACAGGAGGTGGTACAGGTTTCATCATATGCACAGGGTGTGTTGTTGGTTTGCCAGAGGCCTACACTGACCCATAGAATCGACATGTGTGTGTGAGTGTGTGTGTGAGGGCCATGAGTACTGTTATGGGCCAATGCTGATGTAATGTGTGCGGGTATGTATTTGCCCTAGGTTTCTGGTTTATGTGTTTGTGTCTGCATGCACACAGTTCCACCATGTGTCTGCCATATACAGGGATTTGTGAGACAGCTACAGACTCTACCTGGCAGGCTTTACAGATCACCGTCTCTGTCCACTGATATGGAACCTGTGCCTGGCAGGGGTGTTATAGACAGTATCAGGTACTAATCCAGATTGGGTACTATCCGAAGAGATTGACATATGTCCACTGGATCCTGGTCCCTGCTGGAACTGGCCAGAGCCACATTCACGTGGTCTGCTAGGACGGTCTATGGACAGCCCCCCAACAATGCTGGGGCTGGTACTGGCACTACGGGAGCAGTTCTGACTTACTGGATGTCCACGGTGACCTCCAGCTGCTGATCTTGCTGGCATACATTCACGTTGATGGCTCAACCATCCCGCACTGTCCTGACACATGGACATGACATTGTGGAGGACATCCAATGTCTCACCCCAACGTTTATCAATGACCTCAGTGTAGTTATGTATGGCACCTGCTAGGTCACGGATACTGTCATTTACAGAGGTGTTATGAGCCCTCTGTGCCCTTAGTCCCTGGCTGGTGTATAGCTGCATTCATGTCTGTGCCTCCATGACAGCCTGGAATATGCGTGTGGTAGAAAGAGATGTGGCACGTCTGCCAGGGGCATGATGACCAGCAGTGCTCTGACGAGAACCCCTGATCACCTGGTACCATTCCAGACATCTGGCTATGGCCGCTGTGTCCTGATACATGTGCCATAGATACCACACTGTCCTGGCCAGTGCCAACCATACACTGTCCCTCAGCTAAGGGCAATGGTGATGATCGATGTACAGGCAGTATGACTGTGTGCATGGATGGGGTGGAGACTTGTGTACTGTCAATTGGTGGCCCAACAACAGACCCTGACAAACCTGCCTGTGCCTCAACACACCTTTCTCATCATCACTGTCTGTCTCGGTGACATCAGGTTCCCTGCTGTACTGAACCAGCCCCACCATGGCACCTGTAAGAGGAAAACAGGAAACACACTTTAAGACCTGAACATGACTTCAGAACACATGCACACATGCGCACATGCACACATGCTCACATGCACAGATGCGCACATGCACACATGTACACATGCACACATGCGCGCATGCACACATGCACACATGCACACACAAAAATACACTCCTCCCCAAAGCAGACAGACACAACACCAGCAATCTCAGAACATACACAATAGCAGGTGATGGTGGGGTACAGTAGCACAAGCAAAACAGTCAAATCACACATCAGCATGCAGGACATGTGTTGCTCAACAGCGTGCAATGCAAGTGTAGAAAGTCCTTGTTACTAACAGTATACATGGCTTTGATGCATGTGTTTTGTTATTAGGTGATGGGCCTCCCCCTGGAACACAATGCATACATGGACACAACATTGCTGTGCAGGTATTCATAACCCTGTAATGTGCTGTGCACCATAACTCACAGGTGTACATACCATTGCTGGATGTGTATCTGTGTGTCAGATAGATATCCAATGCTGATTACAGCCTCTGTGTCTTTAGCAAATAATTGTGGACACATTTTTAGCACATGCCTGATGAGTATTCACACAACATCATCAGTGGTGCATGGATAATTGATGGAATACCATTCAGCCACATACCCAATGTACCGTACTTATGGTGAGTGAAGATCATATTGTGGACATGCCAGTCTCATCCATGACATGGCATGCTAAAACACAACTGCATATTTAAACACTACACATATCCAATGTGTGTCATATGACTTAGCCACTCAATAGCATCACAAGACATATATGTGTCAGTTGTGCAAATGGTGATTGGTATGCATATTGTTTAGAGGTGCATATGTGTGCACACACGCAACATTAAGGTGTATAGCAATGAAAGCTATGTGTAGTACTGTGGTTACAATAACTGGATGGGTTATAGTACCATAGGCCATCATCATGAAGCATCATGTGGTCACTCAAGGCTACAAATGTTTCCCAAACCAGCACTAATCATGCTGTGCCAGAACTGTACTACCTTGGCTACATTCACCATTTCACAACCAGTTGTTACATAAGTTTGTAAGGAGGCCAATAATGTGCATTCCCTGACATGAATGTGTAGTGTGTTGCAGAGTGTTTAAATGCCCCATGATAAGCCTCTACCCCTCAGGTATATTATGTGTAATGTTTGGATGAGATTTTGGATACTGGAGTGTGTCTTTACAGAGGGTTTGGGAATCCTTTATGTGTAGCATGCTAAAATGCTCTGTGTATGACATAGATGTGTATGTTATGTGCATGTTGAGTATCAACTGTGCCTATCCAATGGTCACTACAGTCTAGCCACATTTGTTGGAGATGGTCTGGGTATTGCATGTGTTTGAGGAAGCTAATCACATTAGTGAGATGTGTGTGCTCCTACACCAAACATGAGCAGCATGCATTATGGGTAGGTGTGTTGCATGTGTACATGGCTTACACCTTAACTATGACATGCACTTTTTATTTACAATAATAAATGTAGAACACCCACACCAGCATCTGTCCACTGCCTTGATGTCAACCCAGAGGGACCTACATAGAGATGAGACAGTTTATCAGTGGCCACAACTGTGGCATTGCTACTATGTGTTTGCAGTCTTACAGTATAACAACAGTTTACATTCACAGGGCTACAGATTATGTTCCAAATTATTAGTATTGCACAACAACAGGCTCCACATCTTTGAACAACACACTCCACATCTCACATGTGCATGATCTACCAATACAGATAACTGTAGTCTACAGATATGCCATGTTACCTGCATGCTCCATGTGTGCTTGCTGGGTGGCTCCAACCTCCATCATGGTGTATGTCTACTGCTGTTGTTGGGCAGGTGCCACCAGGCTCATGAGCAGCTCCTCCACTCTGGTGAGGGGGGATGGATATTAACACCACCTCCTGTTGCAAGCTGTTGTCTATGCACATCAGCAGCACACTGACAGACATGTCTGAGAAGATCACTGCAGTGGTGGCGTACCTGCACATATGTCCGGTTATGCAGGCCTACATAATTTACCCTGTGGACAACATCTTGCCACATTGTAGTACGCTCCTGCTGGTCCTGGCTGGTTCGTGAGGACATGACACGGTAGTGCTGAATCATACTGCTAGTAATTATATCATCTTCAGCACCTCTGTAACTGGGGTTTCTGTGATGGGCCATGATCCCTGGAAGACATAAATACAAAAATATGGCTGAGCAAGTCATATGGCACATTTAACATTATACAGTACAGATATCACTGAACTGCCATATATAGCAACCTATTAGCTAACCGAGAGTAAAAAAACTGTAACTGCCACTTATCACTGCTCACCCCACAACATCTTGAATGTGCCTTGCTCACTCTCTATCTAATGAACCATGTTCTGTACAGCAACAAAATAAAATCACTATATAAGACTATACAATAGTACCTGGCACACTGTATGCAACGCGATGCACCACCTAGCCACAGCAGATGTACATCAAGCTGATGTGTAAAAAAATATATCATCCATCACAATCAGTGTAAGGTCCAATAAATGTATTACTATTATACCACACAAATTGTTAATGGCAAACCCGTGGCCAAAATATGTGCAGAATTGGGAATATAGGTCGCATACTGTTGTAGTACACTATGAATGTTGCTAGATACGCAGTTATATGTTTTACCACACTTATTTCAAAGGGCATGTTACAGACATACCCACACACACATCAGACATAATTACAGGACACAAAGGTATGACAACCCAGATAAGCTTTCAGTGTGTACTAGACAGTACTGTGTGTCAGTACTTACACAACCATAATCTTGAGAAATGTAATCTGTGATGAATACAGGGACCACACAAAACAGTGGATGCAAGCAATGTGGACATACACCATACTTTGCTGTACAGGCCCAGAGCTTCAAGTAGTACTACAGTACACACAGGATTTGGATTCAACATTGGTACCAATCAATAATCATAGATGTAGTGCTTTAGCCTCCAATGACACACCCTAGTTAAAACCAAAGGACTTAATCACACTGTATGCAGTAGCACTTGTTCTGCCTAGCAACAGAATACACAGCTTTTGCTAGGATCAAAGCAAGGACCATAATACCATGACATAAACAGTTTCCCACTAAGCTATCCCACAGATACATATATTTGATGTATTCACAAACATATTGACCATCACAGTCAGTCAACAGTACAGAGAATCTATTGCAACAAGTAGATGTAGGTGTGTATGAGTATATATATGTGTATATATATATATATATATATATATATATATATATATATATATATATATATAAATATATATATATACATCCATTAGTCTACATATACATATATATGTAGGCACATATACATTTCACCTTTCATAGTGAGAATATCAATTATACAAAGGATGTAAGGTGTACAGTAATGTAATAAAATCGCACAGTCTTGGGATAAATGCATTGATGGTGTTCACAGCCCAGGTAGCTTTAGCAGGCCTTACTGGCTTCAACATTGTAAACTGAAGAAACCACTCAAAGTGTTTAACCACCACATATCATATACCAGCACTGTATGCTGTCTTGTTTGTCACACACTAAATCCTACATACAAATATGCGCATACTAACCTTCACCAACATATATATCTCCACCCTTCACAAACAGTTGCAATATGTCCCCTGCTCTATGCACATATACAAATGTGAATATATATGACACATATATATTTCTCCGTATGTGTGTAGCATACACACACAAGGTCCACACTGTTGTAAGTCCGTGGACCTCACAGCTGAACTGTTGGGCCTTGCTGCAACACAAACAGGTGTCACATATGAACACACACTAACATTAGGGGGTATATATGGCTACAGATGCAGATAAGCATACCAGACTGCTACAGCAGTTGCCAATGCTAAGCTACACTTTAATATGACTATCATGCATGTGTTGTTCTGTCGCACCCATGTTTATATAATGCCAGCGCTAATCCCCCCAACAGCCATTGGCCACACTACTGTACAGAACACAGATAACATGGATCAGATCTTTGACATTTAATGTCGAGATACACATTTCACAGGTATGTCCCACTGCCCACAGGTACACACAGTATTGTTCATAGCAGTAGTTAAGCAGAACATCTGTGCATAAAGAAGTACTGCTGCCACATATGAATGGTTCACATTATGTAGTCTATTCTTCAATAACATCTACTACATGCCAGTAAATACATATGTGTCACATACCTTTCCTTTGTATGATTTGGTAATATTTCTTTTTCTTTTTCCTTTTCTCTGTCTCTCTCTCTCTCTCTCTCTCTCTCTCTCTGTCAATCTCTGCAACAGAGTGATTGAGTTTGTTGGCAGAAATTGCAGCCTGCTTTTGTAGGAATTTGCACATGAGCATCTGATGGCCTCTGCACCAATCAGTGGCCACCATTTGCTAATTGCATGCAGCGTGCTGTGTAGTAATTGCAGTAATCACTGTCATAGCAACCCAGTACTATAAATTGCTAACTCATGTAGACGTGGCCCTTTCAGCTTTCCAAGATGGAGATCATCCTTGTTTGCTGTGGACATCATTGGTATAGTTCTTATATCAGAAGCCAGGGGTGTTGCCAGAAATTTACATTTTGTACTCAGACCTAATGTTGCTGCTTCCAGTACCCACTTGTCAGTGTAGAAATGTACTCACCCCTCAAAATGCTACCCCAAGATACATGGAAAGATGTACTTTCTTTTCAACTGTTACAATCAACTGCCATACAAGCTAGTTATTGAGATATATTCTTTTGGCACAAGAATTGTTTGTGAACTGTGAATATTCATTTACTCAGTTCTAAACAGTTTGAGCTTATTTAGTGTTGACATTAGCACAAGCTGCTCAGAAAAACTGGACACATTTCAGTACTGTGAATATGCCTACCTACATCCTTGGTAGACCCTGCACACACAGGTATATTCTACATTTGGGTAAGGTTACAGAAGTACAGAGAGCGTAAGTAGTATTGTGTGGATTTTATCTTACTGGACTTACAGGGTTGCCGTGTACATGGTAGTTTATCCAGGCAAGAAGTCTATCTGCGTAACTCCCAACTGTGGACCTATCCACATGATAGCCAGAGAATAGCCTGTTATTTTTTTGTCTGTGCACCACACAGGTCTTTTCAGCAATAGAGCGATGCCATTCTTACATTTGGTTGATACCAGTACATGGCTACATCCATTTGTATTTCAGTGTTGTATTCCTACATAAGGTAATGCTTCTGAAACTCCTTCCAAAGCTATTTGCACAGTGTGTAACAGCAGAAAGGCTGATATGCCTCTGTGTTTCTGCCTCTGCCAGACCTCTCAGCCACTCAAATACATATTTGAACAGACTCAGGGAAAAGTAAAGAAAATGTCAGGGACACCTTTAAAATATTAGTGCCATTAAGTTAAGACATTGAGAGAATCAGAGCATATGAATTAATACACCTTTTCTGAAGTAAAAGAAGTGTCTAACTCTTAATTATTGTCATTATTCATTAAGTGTAATTCACCACTTTTCTGGCCAAAGTCAGTAGTTTCCGGAGGGATTCAGAGGGACAGAGCTAAAATTTGTTTAAAAATCAGGGACATCCCTGAAAATTAGGGACAGTTGGGAGGTATGGCCTCTGCCCTAAACAGATATGCCAGTGTTTGCCCTGCTGTGATACTGTATACTGTGTGGGGTTGTAAATTGATGGTGTAACATTATTTCCTGGTAGAATGGCTGCTTCTCTTATCACAGTCATGTAATGTAATCCCACAACAATAGTTGGTCAACATCCACAGAACAAGTTGTGTGGTAAGGTATTCCTATTTTTTCCTTTACATTCACTCATTCTGATGCATGATATATTTATTTAAGCACCAACTTGACGTATATCTACTGTGGCTTAGTGGTACTTCATGTTGTGTAGTGTGTGCAAGGTCTGGGGTTTGAGACTGACAGAGGTGTTTTATTTTGCTCCTGAGCAGAACAAGGGCCCTCACATACAGAGTGACTAAGGCACTTTTAAGCAGTTGTAAGCGGGTTTGTGTGGGTTTGTGTAGGTTTGTGCATTGCTGCGCATTGCTTAGCCAAGTGCAAACATGCGCAAACCTGCTAACTACTGCTTAATAGTGCTTACTCTTGCTAACCCCCACGCTCATTTCTTTGAAAGAAAAGAAAAATGGGGAGATAGGAAAGTGGTGAAAAAGGGGCACAAAAGGGAAAGACAGTATGGAAAATAGCTCAGGATGTGCAGGACGGGTGCAGGAAAGGTCCATAGCTGCCCATTTCTTCTTCAGCAACAGCTGTGCATATGCAATAAATTTGGAGGTAGATATGAAACCTTCAACCCCTGAGACAGGGGTGAGGACAACAAAGTATGTTGTAATGCCAATTAAATAACATTTCATTTGTCCAGTGGACATGTGTGCAAAATGGGCAACTATGTATGGGGCATAATTTTTTTTTTGGGAGCAGATTGCCCTTTTTATTTCAGGTGAGAGTGGAATGTGGGGTAGGGGAAGTAGGTATATTTGAGGAGGTAGATTGGGGACGGTCCCAAGCCCGGCTGAAAAAGGAGGAGGGTTGGGCTTAGGGTTAGCAACCCCATCCCGTAAAAAACAAATTGCTACAAAAACACCAACTACAGGAAACACAGACAATCTTGTCTTGGAAGAGGAGGGTTCTTTAAATGGAAGATTTTTGAAGTTTTGTGGCCAAAGCCGAAAGGACGCCACAAAGCAGAGCACCCTTCTCTCTACCAGGAAAATAAACATTGGCACATGGAATGTCAGGACCATGTATGAGCTAAGCAAGGCAGCCCAAGTGGCAGCAGAAATGAGAAATAGCAACTTGAGTTTGTTGGGAATCAGCGAGACAAGGTGGACAGGGGCTGGTCAGTGTCGATTATCTACAGGAGAGTTGCTGCTTTATTCTGGACATGAGGACAGTGAAGCACTTCACTCCCAAGGGGTTGGTCTTATGTTGGCTAAACAGGCCCAGAGAGCCCTGATTGGATGGGAACCACATGGCCCCAGGATCATCACAGCTTCATTCCGTACAAAGAAGAAGAAAATTGTAATGAATGTGGTCCAGTGCAACGCACCAACTAATGACAGTGAAGAGGAAGATAAAGATCAGTTTTATGAAAGACTGCAGCAGATCCTCGAGACCTACACAGACAAAGACCTTACTATCCTTATGGGCGATATAAATGCCAAGGTCGGATCCAGTAACATAGGATATGAGCAAATTATGGGTACACATGCTCTGGGAACAATCAACGAGAATGGTGAAAGGTTTGTTGATTTATGTGCTCTCAACAATTTGGTCATTGGAGGCAGCATTTTTCCCCACAAACGGATACATAAAAATACATGGGTCTCCCCTGACTACACAACAGAAAACCAGATAGATCATATATGCATCTGTAGAAGGTTTAGAAGAACATTACAAGATGTCAGAGTGAAAATAGGGGCAGATGTAGCATCTGACCATCACTTGGTGGTGGCTAGACTGAAGCTAAAGCTAAAAAGAACCCAGGTTCAAGAGTCATCTAGGAGAATCAAATACAATGTTCATCTATTGAAAGATTCTCAGACAAAAGAACAGTTCAACATTGCACTGAAGAACAAATTTGAAGAGCTACAAGAACTGGTTGAGGAGGGTGGAGTAAACAGCTCATGGCAGAATGTGAAAAAGGCTGTAGACTTAGCTTGTTAAGAGACACTGGGACCTAAAAAGTATCATCAGAAAGAATGGATCACTGCAGAAACATTGGTAAAGATAGAAGACAGAAAGAGGAAGAAGGCAAAAGTAAACAACAGTAAAACCAGAGCTTCAAAGATCAAGGCCCAAGAAGAATATGCAGATGCCCACAGAGAGGTCAAAAGATGCATTAAAATAGACAAGAACAATTATGTGGAACAGTTGGCAGTTGAGGCAGAACTGGCAGCTTACAGTGGTAACACAACAATGTTGTATGATATCACCAAGCAACTTTCAGGAAAGTACAGTAAGCCAGAGAGACCTGTTAAAGATAAGCAAGGGAAAACCATCAATAGTATAGAACATCAACTGAAAAGGTGGGTGGAACACTTTGAAGAACTTCTAAACAGACCGTCACTTCTAAACCCTCCAATTATTGAGCCAGCCAATGAAGATCTACCAATCAATTGTGAAAAGCCAAGCAAGGAGGAGATCAGGAAAGCCATCATCCAAATGAAAAATGGGAAAGCGGCAGGACCAGATAACATCCCGGCAGAGGCCCTTAAAGCAGACCTGAATACAGCAGTGGAGATGTTGTACCCACTCTTTGAAAGAATCTGGGCAGAGGAAACTGTTCCTTCAGAATGGAAAGAGAGCCATCTCATTAAGCTTCCCAAGAAAGGGACCTTAGCAAATGCGACAACTACAGAGGCATCAATCTTCTATCAGTTCCAGGAAAAGTTTTCAACCGTATCCTTTTGGAAAGGATAAAGGACACCACTGACAAAAAGCTGAGAGAAGAGCAGGCAGGCTTCCGCAAAATAGATCGTGTACTGATCAAATTGCAACGCTCAGAATAATTGTGGAACAGTCAGTTGAATGGAACTCACCATTGTATATCAACTTTGTTGACTTTGAAAAGGCGTTTGATAGCGTGGACAGAGAGACACTGTGGAGCCTTCTGAAGCACTATGGTATACCAACGAAAATAGTAAATTTGATAAAGAACTCATACAATGGTCTATCATGCAGGGTTATACATGGAGGGCAGCTCTCTGAAAGCTTTCAAGTAAAAACTGGGGTCAGGCAAGGA
This sequence comes from Protopterus annectens, assembly GCF_019279795.1. NCBI lineage: Eukaryota > Metazoa > Chordata > Ceratodontiformes > Protopteridae > Protopterus > Protopterus annectens. Next base: position 1,235,447,266 of record NC_056744.1, read on the forward strand.
TGCTTACTGTCACCATTCCTCTTCCTGTTAGTTATCGATTGGATTATGAAGAAATCTACTGCAGGACAGAAAAATGGGATCCAATGGACCCTATGGAATCAGCTGGAAGATCTGGACTATGCTGATGACCTCGCCCTCATCTCTCACAGCCAGCAGCAAATGCAAAACAAGACAAATTTGGTGGCAGTTACAGCACTAGAGGTGGGTCTTAACATTAACAATCTGAAGACAAAGATCCTTAAATTAAACTCCACAAATACTAACCCTATCACTCTGCAAGGGAAGCCACTGGAGGAAGTGCAGTCCTTTACCTACCTTGGCAGCATAATCGACAAGCAGGGCGGATCAGAAGCTGATGTCAGGGCAAGGATAGGAAAAGCAAGAGCAGCCTTCATACAGTTAAATAGGGTCTGGAAAACAAGAGAACTATCCTTGATCAACAAGATAAGGCTGTTTAACTCTAACGTGAAGTCAGTACTGCTGTATGGGGCAGAGACCTGGGGATTGAACAAGACCACCACTAAAAAACTTCAGACATTTACAAATAGCTGTCTCAGGAAGATTCTACGGATTCGATGGCCAGACACTATTAGCAACGCCACCCTTTTGGAAAGGACCAACCAACTTTCGATTGGGGAAGAAGTTAAGAGGAGGAGGTGGAGATGGATCGGGCATACTCTTCGCAAACCAGCAAACAACATTACAAGACAGGCATTGCGCTGGAATCCTCAGGGGAAGAGAGGAAGAGGCCACCCATGAAACACCTGGAGGCGAGACTTTGAGGCAGATGCTAAGCTTAGAGGCTACACATGGAACCAAATAGAACAGCTGGCCCAGGACAAGATTCGGTGGAGAGCTGTAGTTGGTGGCCCATACCCTGTCAAGGGTGATGGGCATAAGTAAGTAAGTAAGGTTGGGGAGGTAAACAGACAAGACAAACATGATGCATACAGGGGTGGTATATGACACATGTGGTGGATGAACACCTTTGACAAGGAGGGATGTTTGGAAATCGCAAGCCTATGAGCCCCCAGATGGAAACAGTGGAACTGAGGTCTCCACCCATGGGCAGTCACCACTGCACCTTCACGGCCCAGAGGGTGGCAGGTTGACCCGTGAGTTGTGCCACTCGAGCCTCAAGCTGGCGTACAGGTTCTGCAACAGAATGTTCAATCTCTCTATGCACCACAGCCCAGACCATTTGAAGGGTAATAGGTGGCCCTGCTCCACCCACGCTTGCATGGGGGGGCCTGAGCCCCATCCCCTGCAGTGCTTGCACCCAAAGGTGGCACAGGGCCAATGGAGGAGGAAGGCCCAAGCTGGGCACCGGATCTGCTGGTGCCAGGTGCCATGGCCAGCTGAGGTGGGACAGGTAGGTCCGCTGGGACCGGCCTTCCCATATAAACTATGTTTTGGAGAGTTTAATAAAGATATGGGTTAGTAACAGTCAATAGCATTCCCAATTAGTTATAACAGCATGCAGAACTATTCCCATTAACCCAACACACCTGATTTTCAACAGTTGAAAAGCAAGCATAACACATGCATATATAGAACAATAGTGGACATTACAACAGCATGCAGGTTGAATTGATGGCAACAGGCAACCGATATTGTGGTATTTTAACAGGGCACATGCATAGAAATAAATACAAATATTTATAAAACCAATAGGACATATATCCCAACAAATGTTTTGAGATTAGACATACCGATTGACGTGTGGAATTGCATTTTTATGCACATACAGTAGGGTGAAAAAAGATAGCTCAATTAACAACTTATATATCCTTCTAGTTTTCACTGCATTCTTATTTACTGCAGTTATATGTCCCTTACATGTATTATTACACTACCCAATGTCCTTATATTGTGCAATTGGATTTTGCTAGATCGTTATATACATGAGCTGTATCTTACATACAAACTGTCCAAGATGCAGATGTTACTCCTACATATTCTGAGAATTGCTCACACACACTACTGCTAAGATGGTACACTGACAGCTCTACTTTCATATAATTATCTAGATAGGTTCAGGTGAAAGTATCAGTTGTATGTTAACAGCTCCCTACATTTTTGGCAGCACACTGACATTTCTGGGGGACATAATACCAAGCTATTCATGTGCCAGATTAACCTGTACATGCTGGGCATGAACCAACAGTTGAGGGCTGTAAATATGCATAAAAGCTACTGGCACTCCCTTCATCCACGTTATATGGGCCTACCCAAGTGTGGGTTGACACTGTTTAATACAGCACTACTATTTGTAGAATGCAGCAGTACAACAGCATATCAAAGACAATGACACAGATGCACTCCAGGAATTATACATTTATTAAAGGATTATTACACATTTATTTATTGGGTTAAAATACTTTTTGAAGGCTCTCTCATTTATTTTATATAACAGTACATGGAGAATAATTACTAACCTGCCTGATGATGCAGCCTTTGCAGCCTATCTTCATGGGCTTGCTGATTCATAGCCTGGACACCTGCAGCTGTAAAGTAAATGCAGTGATATTGAGACATACCTATCCATAGTATAGACAAGCATAGCAATTCTTAACTACTTAATACAATGGCTACTTACTCAGTACTGGGGCATTAGGCATCGCACGGGATTCCTCGATTCACTGGTCCAGTTGATCCTCCCTACGTCGCTTCAGGTCAGAATAATGGTGCCTGACCTACTCACCAGTCCAAGGAACATCAGTGGCACTGGTGAGATCACGAGCAAGATGGTTTCCTGCCTCTGTTTTATATTGGGTACCCTGGCACTGGCCCCACAGGAGTCTTTCCTCATGATTGTGGACAAGGAGCCAAACCATTACTTTGGACTCCTCAATGCCCCAGCTTTGTGCTCTAAATCAAGTGCCTTCTCCAACACCGGTCATGCTGACTGCAGAAAGAAGCTACAACCAGTTATAGCAAGTATTCCCGCCTGTGGAGCTTAAATATGCCTCATTTCCCACACTTATTTGTGATTGGCCAGTTTTGAAAAAACTCAGCTGTAGGCACACCTGCTTAGCTGATGTTGGTAAAGTTTAAAATTCCTTTGATAGATATGTGTCTGTTGAAGGTGCATGTTTATGAAATGCTGTCATGACTTAGTGGTTAAGTACTGTGACTATAGTCTTCAGTATCTTGAGTTCGAGCCCTGTCACTGCTTTTTATTTTCCTGCTGGGCAGACCTGACTGGTTAAGGTACAGTAAAGTAGGTGTGGCCGTGTTTAACCGACTTTGCTCAACTTTGCCCGACTTTGCCCAATGTTGCTCAACATTGCTCAACATTGCTTGAAGTTGCCCGACATTGCGCTGGTTAGCACAGTGTGCAGCTATGCGCAAATATGTTGTGATTGCACTTGTTAGCGCGATGCACAGCTACACGCAAATACATTGCGCTGGTTAATGCGGTGTGCAGCTACAAGCAATTAGATTTAAATATACTCAATACTGGTAAAATGTGCTTAGCAGTAGTTTATATTGCTTAAAATAGGGTACTCATGCCTCAGAATGCATAACCACTTCACCTTCATATATATATATATATATATATATATATATATATATATATAATTCGTTCACTACTACATTTAACTTTTCAATGCTTTTTACAAAACTTATACATAAAACATATCAGGAAATATTTTTATATACAGATTTCCAACAGAAAATGAAACGTGTGATAGTGGGACTTGAACCGGGAATGTCTCCTCTTTGTGCAAAGGCTCTAACCACTACGCTATTGCTATTTTTCTTAATTTGCATATATTTTTCTTATTATCCTCTTCTGGTGTCTAAGCTGCTAATTGTAGCTAAGTAATGGGCAAACCCATGCAAACACGCACAAATACGGGCAGCTATATCGGATGAAATAAAAAAAATTAAAAAATCTTTCTATTTTTAATTTTGTCAGTTGTTTAACATATGGGGGAGTGTAGTGTTACATTGTGCACATGTGAGCCGACTCGCTCATGTAACTTGACATTGCGGTGTTTCTTCATTGCAGGGGTGTGGATTTTTGAACTGCTCGGCAGTCCGACACGCCCCCTACACTCGTCCACGCTCCGGGTAAGCTTTAGAGTTGGGGCAGCGCGCCCTCATTAATATGCATGGCACGCTGCCGTCATACTCTTAGACTGGCGCTTCCATGTAAGACTAATCTAGTCTTACACAGAAGATTAGTAAATCTTGGGGAAAGTGTTTTTAGTTTTATGTATATCTTTCAATGGACTCTTTGAAAGGATGTTGACATGAATATTTTAAAACGCATAAAGCATGTTTATGTTTTTTATAATGGCATGGATCATATTATGCAAATCCCACTCCTTAGAAGGCTGTGATGATGTTTGCTATATAAAGATACAGTTGTTTGGCAAAGAATCCAAAGCTTCAGATAACGCTTTGTACTTAAAGTGATGTTGACTTAATATAGACTTACTGCAGTATGAGATAAGTCATGCTATATTTGCGGTGTGTATCGTATGAGAAGGATATGTTTTTTACTCACTGGACCATAATCACCATAGCTCCCATGGGCATTATCAGCGGCTACTGATGCAAGTACACTTCCTGTTTGTTCACAGCAAGATTGGAAACACTAGTTTAGCCAGTGTGTACAGAAACAATAGTCAAACAAAACACCATGAAACATGTTGTGATCTATACGTACGCATACATTTTCAGCATGCCAATGAGTAATTTACACCTGAGTGCTATCTTAGCAAAATATGTAGTAATTGATATTTGTGAAAGTGAAGAGATGACAATGGATTTCAGTACACATGAATGGATGTTATCATCTGTATTACCCTAGTGAGCTCTGTAATGCATACATTCAACTCTTCCATCTTGTTTATATTTACAGTAAACTGAATTAACATAGCTTAGTACAGTCATGCAAAGTGAGACAGAGTAATGTGGATGAAGGCAATCAAATGCAAATCTATTACTATCCACATTGTACTTCTGTTTAGCATAGTTGCATTTGATGCCCAGCGGCAGACATTGTGCAATTGCAGAGTTAGAAGAATAATGATACAAAAGGGGTCAGGTACATCATCAGGATGACATGGAGGCAGGGACAAAATAAATTATCAATGAAGGAGGATAATGGTGGCACACAACAATATATACCCAACAGGTACACCTAAATTACTGAACCAGAAACAGTCATTAACACTTAGCTAATGGCTGGAATAGAACCCATGACATGATTAAAAATATCTTTATATATATTCAAGGATTAGATCATCATGCTACAAACAAATTACTTCTTCCCAGCATTCAAATAACACTGCTGAAGCACACTGAAAACTTATGAAAGGAGGGGTGAACCAAGAGAATTAGGAACAGATGCAGACAGAAATAGCAAAAATATATTTTGCAGGACACATTGGAACATCTGTTTGGTGTTTTAGTCTTACTTATTAAATCATTATTACTCTATCCTGCTCTGTGCAACAAACTGATTGCTATAGGTACAAATAAGGGGCGGAAGAGTTCAGTAAAAATGAATACCTAACCAGGATAAGGATGGCTTACTAATGCTCCCTGTTGGAGCTGCATTGTTTTTGAAAATGATGTATTGCTGCGGTATTTCAATATTATGTTAAGGAAATGTGTTATACATAGAGAAATATAGGCATTTCCAATTAAATATATGATAGGAATATAGGCTCATAGGAAATTACTAGACTAACGGCTTAAGGACCCTTACAAAGCCTAGTCAATATAACCTGATTTTATGCAATATATGGCCCCGAGGGACAAGAGGATAGCATGGATTTGTGCCTGTGCATTGAGTATCTTACTGACTGCCCCTGTCCATAAGAGACAGAGGTACTACCACAGATGTGAATTTCCGAATCCATATCCATTGATCAAAATTACATTTGAATAGGGCCAGGGAAGGGGTCTGCTTAATGTGAACTGGAATCCTTTTACAAAGAAGGGGAAATCTCTGAGACAGAAATCTGTCAAGACAGCTTGTTTTTTTTTTTTTTTTTTTGCATCACTAAGTTTAGATCCCAAGATTGGGTGGCCCTCATGCTGTTTGACTTGCACATGTGTAGCAGCTCTATCATGGTTGGATTTGTGAGTGCCTTGTAGGTCAGACATTGGTCTCCCCTTAATAGCTGGTAAGAGACAAAGTAAAGGGCTAGGAATTTTAGTCTGTTCGCATAGCTAATGTTGTTTACACCCTGTATTTTATTTGTTAGTATCCTGTCATGAAGTAATAAACTGAAATACAGCTGTAACTGAATCCATACCACTATAGCAAAACATCAAGCTGCAAACAGGGTAATTACCTCAACATGCCACATAGAAACTCCTAGATTAATGTATCCAGCAGACAAAGAAACTACAGGAAACTACTGTGTGCTTGGGGGTTGTTCTTGCCTGATGATATCAGAGCACAGCTGGGGGATTTTAGACTTTGACCTAGGAAGTGATTGTGTGTCTTAGCCAGAGACAGGGCATACTGTGCACACCTCTGTGTGCAGCACCATCTGCAGCAGCAGGTTCTCCTTCAGACTCCTCATCTACATCTGCATCTGCTGCTGCTGGCAAAGCCTGTGGTCCTTGAAACTGTGGTCCTGCCCCTTGCTGTCCTTGTTGATGCTGTTTCCTGAGAATGATATTGTGTAACATGACACAGGCTATAAGTATTTTAAAACAGGTACCTGGGGCATACTGCAGTGCACCATGTGATGTGTCCAGACCCCAGAATCTTGATTTAAGCAAACCAAACACACATTCTATAATATTCCTAGTTTGAGTGTGGACCTCAGTGGATTGTTGCTTGGCTGGATAGTGTGGGTTTCTCATGGGTGTCATAACCAGCAACCCCTACTAGATGCCCTTGAGATTTGTCACTCCTAGCAAACACGGTATACAGCATGCAAGTGTACCATATGTGTGAGTTGTGGAAACTGCATAGGTTGGCCTGGAAAAACATTGTAGATGATCAGTTGGGCATTATAGACATCCTGATAGTTAATAGAATGGAAACCTTTTCTGTTGATGAACCTCCTTCCAAGTTCTCTGGGTGGAGCTTTTATTTGTGTGTGTGTGTGTGTGTGTGTGTGTGTGTGTGTGTGTGTGTGTGTGTGTGTGTGTGTGTGTGTGTGTGTGTGTGTGTGTGTGTGATCTATGACCCCCAGAACTTCAGGAAATTGTGCTAATGCATAAAATTCCTGCATGATTCTTGCTGTCTTTTGTGGTGTTCAAGGGAAACAGTTATGTTCCTTTGTTTGTAATAACACTACATTTAAAAACTGTTATATTCTAGAGGCTGATACCTGTGACACCCCTAATATAGCCTCTGTAGGTCTCTGGAAGGTACCAGTAGCTAGTAAATGTAATGCTACACATACTTTTGTTTCCACTGGGATGGGTTCTCCATGATTTCCCTTGGGCCTGAGGTAGGGAGCAGCAGAGGTTGCATATTTCCTCCAGTGCTACACTGTTAATCCTGTATCTGTCTACAAGTTCTGTTGTTATGCAGTACATTGGAAGTTATACAGGGTCTAAACATCTTTCTTTTTCCTGGTGGAGGTCTGGCAGCAGCAGCACCCTGATTTAAAGCCTGTTGCATGTACAACATAATAATAACAGCAGCAAACCCTAACATTTTTATTTAGTAAGTGTAATTGTTCCTGTATTCCAAAAGGTTTTGATGTACATGGCAAAAGCCTACACCACATATCCCTTAACATCTTAGTTCTAGAAATCTGGACAAAGCCCAACAAAATGGGGGAACAAAGGCCCAAAAATAGGGGCAGATTTTAAATATTGCTCTTATAAACTTAGAAAGTTGCTAGAATAACAGAGTTTGTGTTAACATGGATTTTCTGAAGGATATGAAGTCTGACACTTAAATGTATGTCATTATTTAGTAACTTCAGTCCTCAGTTCATCACAGCGATTTGCCAGAAATTCACAATTTTTATGAGGACTATGCCAAACATATGAGGCAAAAATCCGGACATTCTGCCAAAATCTGTATATTTGAGAGGTATGCTACACCAAGTGTACATAGTTGCGTTCTGCAAAAAAATAACATCTAGCTGATTTGTCTATAATGTGTGGGTATTGCGAGACACAAACCAGGTGATCTGGTCACATTGACTAATATTGATGTGACACCCTGACCCCATGGAAAAATGAATAAATGGGTGATGATGACAATGCCTATGTTAGGCACAAAAGTAAATACTGCCATTGCACCGGTGGTTTAAACTAAGAATGTTTACTTTGCTAGTGCTTCCTGGTCATCTATAGAAATACTTTTTGAAAGCAATCCCCATTTATCTGTCTTCCCCATTTAAATTTTATCACCTGGCAGAGAGAAACCTGATAGGATGTTACAAACTCTTGCCTGTTTTTTAACTGCCATTGCACACATGCTTGTCAGACAAAACGAGGATAATAATTATGGTGCCAAAGCCAATAAAAAGTGAGGGAGACATCAGATACGTGTGTGTGTGTGTGTGTGTGTGTGTGTGTGTGTGTGTGTGTGTGTGTGTGTGTGTGTGTGTGTGTGTGTGTGTGTGTTTGTGTGTGCACATTTCTTTTTCTATCTCAGTGTATATTTTGCATTTTTTCTGTAGTTATTCATTGGTTGGAGCTGCTCTCCTTTGCACTCCTCTGAAAATTTACTTTGCACAGAAAAATCTCCTCTGCAAAATAGAATAAACCATAAAGGACCTCTGCATCTAAAAATGAAGACAGTACTACAACACTCTTGCAGAAATCAGCTGGAACGCCCAGAGAGTAATGTTGAACGGTGGTAAATAAGTGAAGCCCAGCTCGAACAGGCCAACAAACGTTTATTGTATCCACAAGCAACAAAACATACATAGATCTCTGGTTAAGCGCTTTCACCCACAAAAAGTGGACTTCATCAGAACACAGACAAAAGATACTTTTAGTAATTTATAGGGCAGGATTCACGAAGGCTTGCACGGAGTGTAAGAGACGTGTAAGACTCCATGCAAGCCTCGCGATCCAGGAACAGCCCGAAACTCCATGTAAGAGACCAGCTAAAACGTCTCTTACACGGACTGGGCGTGGATATGCTAAATACCTCACTTGCAGCTGAAAGGCATGCAAATGAGGTAGAGTAGCGATCCACGAAGCAGAAAGCAGCCCGTGTAAGAGCCGTTTTAGCTGCAGAAATGTACTCAGTTGACAACTGAGTACGTTTCTGCAAAAATCACAATGGAGCCATGTCAGCTCCAAATAAAGGGTGCATATGTGTCAGGCAGCATGCCAATGGCGAAATATGTGGCCATTGGCAAGGTACCCCGATGCAAATATGAAAAATAATTACGCAGCGCAGCCCCGTGCAAACAGGTTGCGCTGCATAAAACATAAAAATGAAGGTTATAAACCCACAAATGTGGGTTTTATGCAATACGTGGATTTACAATACAGGGACCAGCAGACCAAAAACAACATGGCTGCCATTTAGTGGTTGCTAAGGGGGGAAGCTGAGTCTAAGAGATGTAACTAAGCATTAGTAGGCAATCTGATGTAAATGAGTGTTAGGATACTGAATTCCACTGTCACATAGCAAATGAGCACATTCTGAGTAGTGTAAGAGATACATAAGGGGAAGGAATAGAGTAGGAGATAGGTGACATCACAGGGGGAATGGCAGAAAGAAATGCAGTTCATTGGAGGTCAGTGTTACATGACAGATGTCAGACACATATCATGGAAAGAGGAGTGCCACAAGATAAGCATGGGAAAGTCAAGAAATGGAAGGTGTACACTGTTGCTTACACCAAAGTTTCTTGCTGGGCATGCATGCGCACGTGTGCGTGCCATGAGGCACGGGTAGGGCAGTGTGCACGCGTGTAAGGCAGACTGAGCATGTGGGAGCGTGTTGGCAGACTTCTAAGACTGTTTGCGCTGGTGTGCGCGTGTTTAACCCGAATAAGCAGATTCTGAACCGTGTAAGCATGTGTGCGCGCATGTAGGCCACTGTGAGTGTGTTTCTGCTGGTATGCGCGTTGCTCCCCCCTGAGGAAACAGAAAGGAAAAAGGAAGCAACAGAATTAGTAGGAAGCTAGCAGGGAATACTGCTGGAGCTAGCAGGTGAAAAATATTAGAAGCAGGCAATTACACAGGCAGAATAGTAGCTCAGCCAAGCACTTAAAACTCTGCAAACAGCAGTGCAAGATGTTTCTCTCAAGAGACACTGCAAGACAGGAGTAAGCTATTAGAAGTGAAAACTGAAAAAGCTGAACTCAGAGCAGAAATGCTAGGGGCTGCCATAGCTGTCATAAGGAGACATAGGCGACTTGCTGAGGGTGGTGACAATGCAGATGGTGCCAGACTACCCACAGTGAGGAGACGGAGAAGAGTGTACAGGCCCAGGGTCACCTACCACGGGTTACATGAGCTGGAGATAGTAGAGCGCTATAGAGTGGACAGAGACGTCCTGCAGCAAATTGTCGAGCTGTGAAGGCCACGCCTCACACACAGAACCAACAGAGGGAAACCCATCCCAGTGGAAACCAAGGTATGTGTTGGACTAAGAATACTAGCAACAGGTACCTCCCAGAGACCAATTGGTGACATGATGGGGATATCACAGGCATCAGCCTCCAGGGTACTGCACCAGTTCCTGGATGCCATGTCAGCACATGTCGGTGATCATGTTTATTTCCCCAATGCCCGTGAGGTATTGGCCAGCAATATGCGTCTCTTCCAGCAAATAGCGGAATACCCTGTGGTAGTGGGTGCAATAGACTGCACGCACATATGCATCAAAGCACCAGCCGGTGAGAGGGGTAGGGCCTACATTAACCACAAGGGCTTCCCCTCCATCAACTGCCAGGTCGTGTGTGATGCCCAGGGCATAATAATGAATGTGTGTGCTGGCTGCCCTGGGGGCTACCATGATTCCCATATCTGGCATTTGACGCAGCTGTACCAGATATTTGCCAATGGGGACATCCCACACGGACACCTAGTGGGGGATGCAGGTTATGCACTGGAGCCGTGGCTGATGACATCCATCAGAAACGCACACACACCTGAAAAGGAACACCATAATGAGGCACACGCACAAACACGTAATGTAATAGAGCGTGTGTTTGGGCTGCTCAAGTCATGGTTCCGGTATCTGGACACATCTGGTGGAGCCTTGCAGTACTCACCAACTACATGTACCCAAATTGTCATGGTATGTGCTATGCTACATAATATGATCTTGCAAAAACAGCTGCAGCAGGACCAGCATAGGGCCAGGCCAAACAGCCCCCCACCATTGCCAAGGCCATCACAGGGAGAGCATGACTCGGAGGAGGAACAACCTGAGCCTGCCCCAGTAGGCAGAAGGAGGCATGCCCAGTATGCCCTGGCCTTGGCAAAGAGGCAACGCATAGCACATACACTGGCTCAGTAGGAACCCTGGGAATGATACCCCTCTCTGACTCACTCATATAATAACATGGATGCCTAAAATGACATAACCTGCTCTCAAACATGTACAAGGAGTGTAATATGTGCATCTGACAGAGACAGCCCTGCAGCACCACCTGAGGCATGAATGCCATGTGTTAAGTAATGTAACACCATGTAATATATGCACACTTGAGGACCCTGACTAACATCCTACCCTCACCAAGCATGATGCCACAATATGACGATAGGATGATCAGTTGCAATAATTGGCTGAAGTATTGCAGTTAGTCAAAGGGGATCCAATGTGTGCCAGCCTGTGACGACATGCTGAGCATGACATGATGCTCCACCTACTATCAGTCCAGGCCTCATGGATACTGGCAAAGGCTGTCGTTACCCACAGCGTGCCCTGAATAGGTAAGGCTCAAAACACAAACCCACCTCCAGAGGTATCACAAGGGATAAGAACCTGGATGTAATGCTACCCAATGCCAAAAGTCTAAACAGCAAGATGCGTGCAGTGTAAACTCACCCAGTATGGAGAATGTTGTTATCTGTCCTGTAACAGAAAACTGGGTCAAAGCTCACAACAGCACCCTAACACTACCAGGTTACACCTCATACTGTGCTGTACAGCCTCAAAACATGGCACAAGCTACAAAAAGAGGGTGACTAGCAATAATTGTCAAGGATAACCACACCCCCATGTTGGTTCCACAACAAGAAGCAGCATGGACTAGCCATGGTCAAGTAACAGTGGCTAAAACTGCTTCCCAGTTCATAGCCTGCTACAGACTACTGTCCTAACACCAGGAACTGCACCTGGCCTATGTTGGAATACATGAATATATCAAGCCCCCAAACCACATTATATTGTTTGACTGAAAATACCCAGACATAGACTGGGAGCATTATACTAGCTCCAACACTGTAGGAGAAAAGTTCCTAGAATCCATAAACCAAAATGCCCAGGAACAATGTACCACTCCCACAAGAGGGGTAAGCATACTGGATGTGATAATCAGCAACATGGGTACTGGATGGCAAGATGAGAAGTGTATCCCTCACTGGTAAGACCAGACCATAGAGTAATCACACTGGATATACACATCCTGACCACAGTCCCTGGCCAGAAAACCACAGTGAAAAACATGTGTAAAGCAAAAGTTGCACTCCTCCAAACTGATGTGGAATCCATTAAAGGTCTTGTGCAGGTGCAAAATATGGGCCACACCTCAGAACCTGTTATACAGGCATTCCATGAACACAGCCAGGAATGCTTGGATTATGCAATCACAAATAACAACAAGACACAATGCCATACACACAGACATCTGGCATGCTGGACTCCAGCCATTACCAAACCATGCAAGAGAATGAGGAAGCTACTACATGATAGAGCAAACATAAAAAGGGAAGTAATCACTGATCAGTAGTATGGCAATAAAATATGTCCACACATACAATCCACTAAGGCCAGCTACAACAAGTTGAATCTGTGAATCCTGAGGCAATATTACACCTGCCCCAAGTACACAGACAACCCTCAACTCCACCCAAGAAATACAAATATATGTGAGAGATGCAACAATTTATCCAAACCGGAGGCTGAGCTCCCTCAACTCAGTACTGTCAAAACTAGTCAGGAGGAGAAGGTAACCACACACACCACAAACCCAGTCCCACATAAACCTATCACAACTGCAAACCAAAGACATAAACACAGAAAAACATTCCCAGAGGCCCTAATTATAAACACATCACACCAACAGAGGCCTCCAAAGCAGACCTCCAAGCAACCACAACCTCCAAACATAGCACATGCAACACATAGTACACAAAGCTGGTGTGCCAAACAGTCACAGGCCAGAAGGAGAAGCAACATGCCTGATACAGTTGTAATAGGTGATTCCATAGTCAGACACACTGCTGTCCCGCTCACCAGACTGAACAAGGGAAAGGGTACAGTAAGCTGCCTGTAGGCTGCTACAATATGCCACATAACACAAGTACGCAGGTCACCCCAAAGCAAGTAGAAATATGATGCAGTCATTGTCCATGCTGGCGTGAATGACCTGAGATGTACCTCCCTGGACTACATGAAAAGAGACATAGATGAGCTCTCTGAGTATGTACTCCAGGCCGGTATGACACTGACCGTTTGCAGCATCCTACCCTCACCAAGAATGATGCCACAGTACAAACACAGAATGATCAGCTTTAACAAGTGGCACAATTACTGCTGTCATTCCAAGAGGATCTAATGTCTGTCTGCTTGGGATGTCATGCTTCACAAGCCATGCTGCTGTTCCAGGGATGGCTTGCACCTGTTACCCCTGGGCGTCTGGATATTGGATAAGGCTTTTGCCACCTCCATAGAGACTTATGTAGGCAAGGCTGAAAAGACTAACCCACCACCCTAGAAAACATAAGTGGTAAGAAACATAAGGATAATGCTGACCAATGCCAGACGTGTAAACTGCAATATGCATGCTCCTGAGGTCCTCCCCAGTATGGAGAACATCGATGTCTGTGCAGTGACAGAAACCTGCTGCAAGCCTCCAACCAGCACACCAGCACTACCAGGTTATACCTCATACCATGCGTTATGGCCCCAAAACCTGGACCAAAACATAAAAGGAGAGGCAGTATCCATATTCAGCACAGACACCCATACGTCCAGGTAACTGACAATGCACGAAGCATCGGAGTCCACCCATGTGCACCTAACCGTAGGCAAAACTGCTGTACAGTCTGTAGCATGCTACAGACCACACTCTCACACACAGGAACCCCACCCAGCCGTCCTGAAGACACTGGACAGTATGAATGTCCCACCAAATACCAAATAAGGTACTCACAAATTACCACATAGGTGGCAAACCATTATGTATGGAAGGAGCAATCAGGGACCTAGGGACACAAGTGGACAGTAACCTGTTATGTGACACTCACATTGCCAGTTTGGCTAGGAAGACTGTCTATATTGGACACCGTATCATGAAAGGATTCACATCTATGTCAACAGATGTCATTGTGCCCCTGTACTGTTCTCTTATCAGACCCATAATCTAGTACAATGCCTCATTTGGGATGTACCTTACCTGACATCTGCAGCAGTTAGAAAGACCTCAAAGGTACCTCACCAAGAGGATAAAGGGTCTCAAATATATGTCATATGCTGCCTGGCTGTAGACACCCCAGCTGAATGCAATCACATACTGCCTACACAGAGGCGTTGTATGCCTGTTGCACAAGGCCATGTCCAACACAGGAGTAATGGACATGCTCCACCCCAGAAAACCCAAAGCCATCGGAGCTGTGAGAGTGAGAGATGTCATCCTCAACACATAATGAAATAGGATGTGCTGGAGGGACAGATACATAACCCAGAGGCTCCCTACACCCTGGAACAGAATCCCACTCCATGTTAGGCAGAGCCCCTCACTGACACTCTTTAACAGGAATCTTGCCAAGTGGATGGATGATCGTAGATGTACACTGGGGTCTTCACTGTGTCACGTCCAGACAGAGGCACAGTAAAGTAAATCATAAATGGCCATAATATTCACATAGCAAGGGGTGGTGAAAGCCACACACACTCTGGCTAGGCTTATAAATGCCCTAGGGTGGATAGCCTAGTATGAACCTATGAACCTATGAAGATACAAATTGTACAGGACACTAAGGATAATCACAAGGCTGTCTCAACTGATGGTAGGAACCTTGTTGGAAATTCACGGATATGCTCTGAATCACTCAAATATTACAAACAACATACCAAACACACACACATATTGCCAACATACAACCTGACAGGTGCAGTGCAACCCCCCCCCCCCTCCAGAATGCAAAATATCTATCCCAGCAGACTGCTGGCCCCCTGACATTGCAGATGCTGAGGTAACAGCCAGCATCTACAAAGCAAAACACACAGCAGCAATTGTATGAGATGGTGTCCTGTGCTGAGTCCAACATGGACTCCAAGAAGAATGGAATGCCAAATCACACTACTGCTCAATGTCAGCCTTACCACAGGATATGTACCCAAAGAGCAGTGTACAACAACAGTGGTCCTTCCCAACAAAGGTGTTGCCTGAATGGATACTGTAAACTACCACCCCAGAATCCTGACAAGCTTGGTCTGCAAAACTATGGAAAGGATCAGCATGTACCGCAGACATAAAGATATTGGGGACCTACTGACACCGGACCCTACCCAGTGTGGCTTTCTTAAGTGCAGATGCTGCCCCTTAAACATGTTTGACTCATTTGAAACAGTCATTAAGGTCATTGATGAGGGCAATGTGGTCCACACAGCGTAGCTGGACCTTGCAAAGGCTTCCATACAATACCCCACGTGTTCATTATAGATAGGCTCACCAGCTTAAATATAAACCCCTATGTCAGTAGAGGGGTTGCAAACCAGACCAAGGACAGAACTGACATGGTCAGACATGCTGCAGCCATGTCAGACTACAAACCAGACATAACTGGCATCCCACAAGGCTTGGTCCTGAGACCTCCCTCATTTGGTATATATGTCCCATAGGTACAGGCCAACATAGAAGGACTGTGTCTGAACATGTTTGCAGAGGACTACAAACTGGCCACCATATCTGACCCTCCAGCTGACACAAGCATCCCACAAAAGGGCCACATAGAAACTGACAACTGGTGCCATAGCCATGTCAGCAAGCTAATTGCAGAAAAGTGTATAGTCAACCCCCGTGGATATACAGTAAGTGCCCACCAATTACCACATAGGTGTTAACCCATTACGTACTTAACATGTAATGAGAGACCTGGGGACACAAGGTGATAAATATCCTTCATTGGACAAACATGTGGCTGTAGTGTTTACAGAAACATACCATATACCCACCTAATCATGAAGGTTGTCAGATCTAGATAAGGGGAGGTCATTGTGGCTCTGCAGTCATCCTTCATCAGCGTTGCAAGTGACTACAATAGCCCCTGTGGGATGTAGCTCAGCAGACACCTCCATCAACTGTAAAGTCCCCAACAGTACCTCACCAGGAGTATTAAAGAGCTTGAACAGATGCCATGTGTTGCCTGATTAAACAAACTGCAGCTCCACACACTGCCATACTGCCCACCCAGAGGCAAGCTGTGCCTGATGTATAAAGCCATGTCCAAGCTGGAATCAATGAACATGCTGCACCTTGTACAATCTGAATGGCAGTGAGCTATGCACATGAGAGACCTGAACCCCAGCACTGACATACATAGGACAAGCTGTATTGCATGATCCATAACACAGAAGCCACCCCCACTCATGAGTAAGCTCCCAGTACAGGTTATCCATAGAGTCACTCATCGATTCTCCTCAAGAAGAATTTTGATGAGTGGATGGGAGATGGTAGGTTTACCCTGGGTAACACTGTTATGTCACAGGTAGATGGAGGCACAGTATACTAACCATGACATATGTCATGGCAAACTCCACTTACAATGTGTGTCGAAGGACAAACACACTCTCCGACTAGCATTAGAAATGGCCTAGGGCACATCGCTAGTGTTTGCCAATGTACACCTATGTTGTGGAATACACTACCAATGTTGGACAAGCCTGGTTTAAGTAGTTCATATCTGAACATAATGCAACATGTTCAGATGTGCACAACTGGCCCCTAACCAGGCTGTTGTGCTCACTATGGAAATGTAAAGCAGTGATAGGACTAAAGCCCAGGATACTGTCCACCACAGTGAAAGTACTGAACCAGTACACTATACGGTACTACAGTGTTAGGTCAGTATGAAAGGATGTTGACAACTGTATACAAAGTATCCCATGCAAACCCTGCAGGCACAGTATAATCCCTGTTGTGTTCACACACAAAGCAGTTGGACAGTAACTACACAACATGACACACAACACACAACCATAAACGGGAGATATTGCTGAAGTTCACACTCATCCACAAATGTGGTGGGTTGCAGATTTCAACATATGGAAAGCTCACACTGGGCATGCTCGCACACTTTGATAAATAAGACATATGTCAGACAACATGCCATGGGAAGGCTGAACTGGGCATGCTCACACACTTAGGCCAAATCTCAGTTTAGCAGTTGGCCACACATATCTGGTATTTGTACGTGTTATTCCAGGAACTAACCACATTACAGCAATCTACCCAGTGCACACAGTTAAATGACTACAGAGACATATGTGATATAGTGGATCCCTCCCATATGCAAACATCTTCCACAGATACACAAGTTGTTCATAGAAACAGGGAATGCTATGGCAATAAAGACCTGCAAACAGTCTATCAGCAACAAATAATGTGCATCTGACAATTAAACATATGGGTGTAGAGGTCAACACTAGGCTGTTTGCCCTAGAGAATGACAGCTTAGCCAGCATGTGCTTGGCATCTGCCTCCCCAATACAGTAGGCTACTGTGCCACTGTCAAGTAGGTCACATAAGGCACCGTGTGAGGCTAGAGTGCTGTGCCTCTGTCAAGCAGGGACACAGTGGAGATCCCAGGGTTTGAATTTGCTAAGCCACATCCATGTTGTTGGTGTGTGCTGGAAGTGGGTTGCTGAGGACCTCTAACAGTAAGTGGGTGTCAATAACAGACTGAGGGGAGCCTTATCTGCATTGTCTGGACAATTTCACTGTCAACACTGTGTCGTGATGATTATGAGGGATTGAAGTGATGTGACGGTACTGTTCAGAGATGTCCTCCCTCTGTGGACTACTGCTCTGCAATGTATTAGCTCACTCTGTCTGTTGGACAGCTCATATATGGCTGGTGTACACCTGACAGGTGTCCTGTTGTGGAGCAGTCATGGGTATATTTGGCATAGCATGATCAATGCAAACCTTCCACATGCTCATAGAATGCAATTGTCAAGGATTATGCAGAGTGGCCTGTATACTCCCCCAGCATGGGTCCTTTGAAGTCTTCCACCCCAGTCTTCACAACTGTAAAGTCTGCTTTTGATAAATACAGTTTGTTTGCAGTGACAACCTTGCCTGGGGGTGGGGATGGGATATGGATGTCCAGGGAAAGGTGGGTATGGTCAGATATCAACAATGGTGGTCTACCTCTGGTGTGGAACAGTGAATACCCATGTTGCAGATGGTCAGGTGCAATATGTATTCCCCCCTGTGGCTGTGGTGAGTGGTTCTGCCATAGCACATGGACTCACAAATTGTAGTGGCTGTAGGGTAATGTTGTAGAGGCCTGAGCAGTTCCCACACACAATATGCCTGTACCTGACGTTAACAACTGGAATGTTGTATGTGAACACCTGCATATCTTGGCACTGTTCCCAGGGAAGCAAAGTGTGTGTCCTGGATGTGGGAGGGGTGGTCTGGACTGGTTGTGTTGTGTGTTACAGGTCCTGTGGTCACGAAGCATGGTATAGAACATAACCTGCCAGTGCGATGTGCATATCTGACCCTGATGTAGGCGGCTGCAAATGCATATATATGCTATCTGCCACCTGACAGGTAGTACTAGATGTACATACCTCTGTAGAAATAATGATGTCAGCACCCTATAAATACTGCAGGTGCAGAACAGATGCCCAGCAATTCAGATAGTGCCCTAGGTAGGGGTTTGAATCCTGCAAATGCTCAGTGTGTGTGGGTGAGCGTGGTTGTGTGTGTGCAAGTCTGTATGAGGGAAATGTCCCTTTTGGCAACTGGGAAAACACACTACAGGATGCACATTCCCCTTTCTAAACACTGATGATGTCAGCACCCTATAAGTACAGCAGGAGAAGGAAAACCTCCCAGTAATGTGAATAGCATGCTCCGCTAATGCGTCCGTTTCAAGGGTCATAACATAGTTGGGTAGGGGTTTAAATCCTGCAAATGCCCAATGTGTGTGGAGAGGGGTTAGTGTGTGTGCAAGTCTTTATGAAAGAAATGTCCCTTTTGGCAACTAGGAGAACACACTACAGGATGCACATTCCCCTTTCTAAACACTGATGATGTCAGCACCCTATAAGTACAGCCGGAGAAGGGAAACCTCCCAGTAATGTGAATAGCATGCTCTACTAATGTGTCTGTCTCGATTGTCATAACATAGTTAGGTAGGGGTTTGAATCCTGCAAATGCCCCGTGTGTGTGGAGGGGGGTTAGTGTGTGTGCAAGTCTGTATTAAAGAAATGTCACTTTTGGCAACTAGGAGAACACACTACAGGATGCACATTCCCCTTTTTAAACACTGATGATGTCAGCACCCTATAAGTACAGCAGGAGAAGGAAAACCTCCCAGTAATGCGAATAGCGTGCTCTGCTAATGCGTCCATTTTGAGTGTCATAACATAGGTAGGTAGGGGTTTGAATTCTACACTGATGACGTCAGCATCCTATAAGTACAGCAGGAGAAGGGAAACTTCCCAGTAATGTGAATAGTGCACTCTGCTAATGCATCCGTCTAGAGTGTCATAACATTGTTAGGTAGGGTTTGAATCCTGTAAATGCCTAGTGCGTGTGGAGGGGGGGTTAGTGTGGGTGCAAGTCTATATGAAATAAATGTCCCTTTTGGCAACTAGGAGAACACACTACAGGATGCACATTCCCCTTTCTAAACACTGATGATGTCAGCACCCTATAAGTACAGCAGGAGAAGGGAAACCTCCCAGTAATGTGAATAGCATGCTCTGCTAATGCGTCTGTCTTGAGTGTCGTAACATAGGTAGGTAGGGGTTTGAATCCTACAAGTGTGTGTGCAATTACATGTGTGAGAAAACTGACCCTTTTGCCAACCAGTACAACACACCAGCTGCTGCATATTCCAATCTCTACACAGAGATGATGTCAGCACCCTACAAGTACAGCGGAAGAGGGCAAATCTCCCAGTAATGCAAATAGCATGCTCTGCTACTGCGTCTCTCACTACTGTCATAGCACAGTTAGTTATGGCTTTGAATTCCACACATGCCACATGTGTTTTTGTCACACAGAATGCCCATGCGTGTGGGTTGTTGTTCACAATAATGCATGACATCGATTAAACCAGTAATGGCAATGGACACAGATGATGTATGTGTGTGCCAAATACACATATGTACCTGTGACTTTCAATAGTTACCATGTCTGATGCCTGCCACATGTGAATACATGGTATTTGCACTGGATAACATTATGACTGTGGTCTTCTGTGCGGGTGCTGCATGTGGTATGTGTATATACAGTGTGAGATGTAGATGGTATCATCCTAGCAGCGAGGGATACACATCTGGTCTGGGGCATATAGTCTACATGTTGTTGATGAACAGGTGCTGCATGTTTTCACCTGTTGTGGGAGTGGTAACAAGTTGTTCCATAGCAATGCAGTGACTACATGCTAGGAACCTTTCAGCTAGGGTGCTGTAGCTACAGTAATTCATCAGCATTCAGTAATACGTCAGCATTCCTGGTGAGGGTATGATGCCAACCAAGGTCATGGTCATACCAGCCTGTGCCACATGCTCAGAGAGCCCTTCCATGTTCCCTATCATGTAGTCCAGGGAGGTACATCACAGGTCAGCCATAGTGGCATGGACAATGACTGAGTCATATGTGTCCATGCCTCTGACTGACCTGTATGCTTGTGTTATGTGGTGGACCATAGTGCCCCACGGGCATATCACTGTGACCTTCACCTTGTCCAGCCTGGTGAGCGTGACCTCACTGTACCGGACAATAAAGGTACCTAACACAACTGTAGCAGGTGTGTTGTCTAGCCGTACAGGCTGTGACTGTTTGGCACACAGGATTTGTGTGCTATGTGTTATGCGTGCTGTGTTCTGGTATAACGTATGCCTGTGTGCCAGCTGCAGAGGTGTCTGCCGCTCAGGCAGGATGCTATTCTTAGGCTCCACGAATGGCCCAGTGTGTTCACGTGTTTGTATTGCTGTCAGTGTAGGTCTACATCAGACTGGTATTGTAGTCACTGTAGTATTTCATGCCACCTGACAGGTTATGCCAGTACTGGGTTCAGAGTGCTTAGTCCCCAGTTTGGCTATGTGGTTGCATCTCATACATGTGTAGGGGAGAGGGTTGACTGTGTACATGTGGCAGCTGTGACATTGCCACATGACCCACATATTCCACAACTGTACCATAGAGGTGATTCACAAGTTACCTTTGCACATGCTACCATAGTAGTGTGATTGCCATGGCGATTACCAACACATAGGGCCAATGGGGAACAACATACTGAAGGTGAGTATGTGTGGGTGTACTGCTTCTGATTTCATAGCGCTGGCATTTATGACTGCACAAGTGGGCAAGTGCCAGGTAAGTCATATGCAATGTGTCACAAGCAACGTACATGCGAACAGGACAGACAGTGATGTTCTGTCAAGTGAGACATTGACATACGTATAGTAAGCTATGCAGATGTCACTAGGAATCCATAGAAGCTCTGTAAATCTGCATTGCAGGTGGAATCAGTGTACCAGGGAACCTCAAGCAAACATGCATGCAAACAAAGCTACAGTAAGCAGGGCTGGAAGTAGTCCATTGTACAACAAAGAAGGGGTACCACTTCCAGTAGGTAACAGTGCAAATATGCAGACACTATAAACATGTACCCAGGAATGCACAGCTCAGATGTCCATGGTAAAACTGAAATTGTTTAAAATGTAATTTAATTTAAATTAAATTGGTACTGCACACATAACATGCACAAACATCCACATTGCATAGTCGTTGTGGGCAACATGCCACCATTAGTGTACTTGTCCATCATTGCGTATCACTACTTGCATTACCTTCTCCCCTGTGCTACCTATGATTGTGGCTATCTGTTGACATCCTTACCACCAGTATGCAAAAATGTGCAGCTGTTACACTATGGTACTTACTATGGGTGTAGATAACAATTCAGGACAGTCATACAGTTACTGCATCAGGCATGCTGGGATATACACTCAATCATATCAGCACACTGTTCTGTTACCAACATGATACTATTAATACACTTCTATGTAGTCACCCTGTGCATCAGCAACATGTTAACCTGTTCCTGCACTGATGTTAGAGATTGCAGGAGGTGGCACAGTTTTATCATATGCACAGGGTGTGAACTAGGTATGCCTGAGTCTGCCACTGATACCACCAAGTGACATGTATGTGTATGTGTGTTGGTGAGAGACAGCAGTACAGGGTGGGGCACTGTTGATGCAGTGTGTGCGTGTATGTGGTAGCCCTAGGTGTTAACATTTCACATGTGTGTATGCATGCACACAGTTCCACCTCATGGCTGCCATATACTGGAGTTTGTGGACAGCCACAGACTGCACCTGCCAGGTCATACAGATCAGTGTCTGTGGCCACAGACACGGTACCTGTGCCTGGCAGGGGTGCTACCGACCATATCCGGGACTAAGCCAGACTGGGTACTGTCATCAGAAGCGGGTGTTCATTGACTGGACACAGGTCCCTGTTGGGACTGTCCAGAGCCACGTGCACGTGGTCTCCTGGGGTGGTCTGATGACAGCACAGAGCCAGCATTGCTGGGGCTGCTGCTGGCACTATGGGGGCATCCGCAGGCCTGTTGTCGTCCGCGCCGACTGCCAGCTGCTGCTGTTGTTGGCATACGGCCACGTCAATGCCGCAACCGTCCACCATTGCCCTGGTTCATGCTGTAATATGTCCCCACAACGTCTGTCTATGACATCCGTGAAATTACGGATAGCATCCGCAATGTCACGCATACTGTCAGTCATGGATGTGCGACATGCTCTCAGCTCCCTCAGACCCTGTCTGGTGTACCTTTCCATACGTGACTGTGCCTGCATGACAGCCCAAAACATAGCTGAGGTTGACCGACCTCTTTGGGCATGTCTGCCGGAGGCAGTACACCCACGGATGCTCCCACAAGTACCCATGGGCAACTGTCTGTGTGGTACCATCTCAGGACCCTGCCCATGGCTGCTGTGTGGGGAAGCTTGTACCACAGATACCACATTACCCTGGTCAATGCCCACTGTATCCTGTCCATCACCTAGGGACATTGGTGACATAGGATGTACTGGCAGGATGACTGTGCGCAATGATGGGGTTGACAGCTGTGTACTGTCAATTGGCTGACCAATGACAGACCCTGACACACCTTCCTATGCCATTACACAGATATCATCATTATCAGCACCTGTGGCACCAGATTCAGATTCCCTGCTGCTGGACACCAGAGCAGCACCAGAACCTGTGGGAGGAAGGCAGGAAACACAGTTTACAATGTCTACACAATGTTACCAGTAATGCACACATGCACACGTGGACACATGCACACATGTGCACATGCACACGTGCACACGTGGACACATGCACGCATGCACATGTGGACACATGCACACATGGACACATGCACACATGCACACATGTGCACGTGCACATGTGCACACGTGGACACATGCACACGTGCACACATGCACACGTGGACACACGCACACATGCACACATGCACACCCCGCAGTATACACACAGAGCACTACTGAGTTACACTATTATTACTAGCACTATCAAGAGCATTATAGGTATTGTTAATACACACTCACCAGCATGGATGGGCTGCCTTGCTGTAACACTGGAGGGACCTGCAGAAATGAGGGGATTAATGTCAGTGGGCACAGCTGTGCCATTGATACTGCGTATGATACAGTTCAGTAGTACAACAGTTGCCTTTCACATGTCAACTGCTGATATTGGCAATATCACACCTGCACAATTACATACTATGTTGACAGCTGCATACCAAGGACACACCTTACACATGCATAAACTAACAGTGTACAGAACAGTCGAGTGTACATATGGCATATTACCTGCATGCTCCATGTCATGTTGCTGTGTGGCTCCAACCTCCATCATAATGCAGGTGTGTTGCTGTTGATGTTCCTGGGCTGGAGCCACAACACTTAGGAGTAGCCCCTCCAGTCTGGTGAGGGGGGGGATGTGAGGCCACCCCACCTCCTGTGGTGACCTGTTGCCTGTGGATATCCGATGCATGCTGATGGACATTTCTGATTAAATCACTGCAGTGATGTCGTACCTGCTCATATGTTCTATTATGCGTGCCAATGTCATTTACCCTACGGACAAGGTCTTGCCACAGTGCAGCCCTCTCCCGCTGACTCTGGCTGGTGCGGGAAAACAGTATGTCATAATCCCGCACCAGGCTCTGGTGTATCTCTTCATCTTCTGCAGCAGAGTAGGCAGGATTTCGCTGACGCGCCATGTCCCTGAAAGAGAACACAAACAGGATATCAGCAAACTATGACAGCAAAATATGGCACACATACTATACATGATACTCAACTGTAGTGATATACTACTACTCCCATATGTAGCACGTGTGTGTCTCTTGGTGGATACACATGTACATGGCCAGATATCAGTGCTCAGCTGACACCTGTGCAACAATACCTGCCACATTCCATACAACATAGTACCAAGCCCTATCAGTCAGCACACTGAGACAGGCCCAATGCACCACCTCACTCTGGGGGTTCGTAACAAGGTACTGTATGTGGAATGTCATCCACTAGTGTGATCTGGACAAAAACTAATCGGTCTGGATATACATATCCCACCACCACCACCAGCGCAGTAGACTACTTTGAAATATATGTGAATAGACGGATTTTCACTTGTTAGGACAGAGATGGTATCCATGCAGCCCACTGGGCCAGTGGAAGCCACAACCCACAATGCTGACCCCTTTGCAAATGCTTCCCATGGACATCCCCAAGAATGCATGGAACATGCACACACAATTCTAACCCAGACCCTATGCACAAAGGTTAAGCATCCTGTCTGGTGGACCCCAGCCATAGACAAATTGTATAATGATAGAAGGAGGCTACTGCAAGACAGAGCAGAATCACATAAAGGGAAGGCATCTGTGGTCAGCACTAGTAAAAAGCTAAGTTCTCTCATAACAACATCCAAAGCCATCTCTGAGAGAAAAATGGCCAAGGACACTAAAGATAACCACAAGGGCTTCTTCTGTTTTGTTAGAAACATGGACCAAAAGTCTCAGATATGCTCAGAGTTAGTACACAACTACATAAAATTCACTGAACCCACAGATATTGGCAACATTCTGGTAGACAGGTTCAGTGCAAATATCCCCACTCCCTCTCCCCCAAAAGAAGAAATACTTATCACAGCTGAATGTAACCTCCCTGTCATCTCAGATGTCCAGGTGAGGGCCGCCCTCAGCAAGGCAGAACACATAGCATCAATGGGACCTGATGGTATCCCCAGATGTGTGCTACGTGAACTCCAAGAGAAGCTACAACCGCATATAAAAATGATATTTAACCTTAGCCTTACTACGGCATATGTACCTAAACACTGGCGTACAGCAACAGTGGTCCCACTCCATAAATGAGGCACCTCTACAGACCCTGGGAACTACCGCCCCATAAGCTTAACCAGCCTGGTCTGCAAAGCTATGGAAAGATTCATTATGGAACTCATATACAGCGACATTGGGGACCTACAGACACTTGATCCCACCCAGTTTGCCTTTGTGAAGGGCTGATCCTGCCTTTTGAACCTGGTTGACTTTTTCAAAACAGTCACTACAGCCATTGATGAGGGCAAAGCAGTCCATACAGCCTACCTGGACTTGTCTAAGGCCTTCAACACAATACCCCACTCAGGCATCATAGACAAGCTCATCAGCTTAAATGTTAATACATATGTCACATGATGGGTTGCAAACTGGTTAAACAACAGAATCCATAAAGTCAAAATTGCGGGAGCCATGTCAGACTCAAAGCCAGTCACAAGTGGTATCCTACAGGGCTCTGTCCTAGGACCCCTCTTGTTTGGCATTTACTTCTCAGATGTGAAAGCAAACATGGGCGGGTTGTGGATGACAAAGTTCCCAGATGACTGCAAACTAGGCGCCATAGTCGATACACCAGCTGACACACACATCCTACAGACAGGCGTCACTGAAATGGACAACTGGTGCCAGAATCATGGCCTAACACTGAATGGTATGAAATGTATAGTCATCTCCTTTGGGTAAAACAATGTACACACAACTTATCACATAGACATACATATAGATACAGACCAATAACACATATGGAGGGTTCACAGTATGTAGACTATTAAATTGTTACTTTACATTACCTGTGTTTGCTACAGCTGATTGCGTTACCATTTGTATAGGTTCCTGCTGCTGCTAGCCCAGCTTGATACTGTCACTGATGACAGCTTCAACTTAGTTTTTCTTAAGTGTAGTTTTTGTTTGGGTTTTTATTTTCTTTTTTTCTTTCTCTCTCTCTCTCTCTCTCTCTCTCTCTCTCTGCCTCCAGACGGAGCAATGAAAGTATTGTATGCGTGGACTGGGAGTACAGGATACTTTTGTAGGTATCTGCATATGTCCATGTGATGGCCTCTGCACCAATTGTTAGCCAGCATTTGTTGATTGCATGCAGCCAGTTGTGTACCGATTGCAGTTCTCACTGTGATTTCAGGACAGTGCTATAAAAAGGTATGTGAGATAGGCTTTGCCCTTTCAGATTGTAAGGGCAGGGACCATGCTGGTATGCTGTGGACACTGTTCTGTGAGTGTAAAGGTTAGTATCTCTCTCATATTTCAGGCTGTGTTGTAGATTAACATTTCTCCATTCATCTCTCCTGTTTCCTGTACTACGTGTGTATGTAAACTGACACCTACAACTACTACTACTACTGTTAATATGGGTGTGTGTGCTTTTCTGTGGGACTTGTGGTGTAACTGGTATATAGCAGTGGCTCATGCAATTTGTTGCTATGGCTTCAATATTTGTCCTTTACATTCACTCCTTGTATGCCTGCTAGGTGTCTTGATTGTAGTGTGTTGCTGTGGCTTTCCTATTTTCCATGTACATTCACACCTTGGAATGCTTGCTGTATCTGATAGGGTGTTACTGCATGCAGTGTGGTCTGACCATGGTGTGGGCCTTGACATCTATTAGGGTATTTGATTATGCTGCTGAGCAGGCCCCAGAGACTCTCAGGTGCATCTGTTATCTGCCTCATGCAATGGTACATATCAGTGGGGTACACCCATTAAATTGTCTGGTATTCTGCAGTTGTGACTGTGGGATAGCATGAGCATATGTATTACTACACTATTTCTGCCGTGCAAGTGGTGCATACTTTCAGAACTTCATAGTTACCATTGCATGTGTTGTAACACATTTCTGCCTACTGTTTGTACATTTCACATGGAGTCTGTGGGGCATCCTTGTAACTCAGTCATTGTTGCTATGTCTAGGCTCTTAACTATTAAAATATGGTGGTGTCAGACCTCTCATGTGTACAAATATTTGCAGGTTGTCCACATTTCTGCCTCATATTTTGGTCAATATCTCATGCACAGCTCTTTCTGGCAAATCAGTCTGGGCTCAAGTCAGAATATAGTGACAAACATTTAAGTTTCAGACTTCATACCCTTCCAAACATCCAACAAAATGCAGAACCTGTTACTCTCTGAACTGTCTAAGTTTGTTGTAACATTATTTGTAATGTGTCCCTGGTTTTGGCCCTTTGCTCCACATATTTTATTACTTGGTCTGGATGTGTTCCTGTAACAGGTTGTGGGGTATGGACAGTGATTATCTTGCTGTGAGTATGTGTGTGGCTTGCAAGGTGCTACAGTGACATTATTACCTACTAGCTACCAACTAGCATGGCTGTTTCTGTTCACACACTACTATTATAGAAATCCACTAGATTTGACAGTAAATATACATGACATACTTTGTGTACTACACATCCTATATTCCCTTTACATTCATTCCTACTATTGCATGATATATTTATTGTAGCACAATGTTCTTATATAACAGTCATGGCTTAGTGGTAAGTCATCCAGACTACTGTTTCCAAGGTCCTGGGTTCGGGACTGACAGTGGGATTTTATTTTGCTTTTGAACAGACTACAGGACCTGTCATTCAGAGTGACTAAGGCACTTTTAAGCAGTTGTAACCGGGTTAGCGCTGGTTTGCGCGGAGCTCACGCATGCGCACTGGTGTTCAGCTCTGCTCACACCCGCTTACAACCGCTTAAAAGTGCTTACTCGTGCGCACACCCTCGTTATTTTCTGTGAAAGAAATGAAAATGGGGAGACAGGAAAGTGGTGAAAAAGGGGTCACAAAGAGGGTAAGACAGTAGGGAAACAAGCTTGGGTTTTGCAGGAGGGATGTAGGTAAGGCCCATAGCTGGCTGCCCATTTCTTCATCAGCAACAGCTGTGCATATGTTTGTAATTTGGTGTGACATTTGAAACCTTCCACCCCTGAGAGAGGTGTAAGGACAACAATAATACTTGTTGTACAGCCAATTGTAATTGACAGTATCCATGTCCAGCAGACATGTGTGCGAAATGGGCAGCTATGTATAGGGTGTAATTTTTTTGTGGGTACAGAGTGCCTTTTTTTTTTTTTTTTTTTTTTCAGGCGAGAGTGGTATGTCAGGTAAAGGTAGTCGGTATAGCTGGGGAGGTAGGTTGGTTAGGTCAACAGACAAGACAAACAAGACGCATACAGGGGCGGTGTATGACACGTATGGGGGGGTTACACATTTGTCGGGGACGGATGTTTGGATATCCAGAGCCCATGAGCCCACAGATGGCAACAGTGGAACTGATATCCCCATCCATGGGCAGTTGCCACTGTGCCTTCACTGCCCAGGATGGGGCTGTGCTGGGGGCTGTGTAGGCTGGGCAACAGGCATGCCCGTTAGTTGTGCCACATGTGCCTCAAGCTGGCATAGGGGCCCAAGAACAGCTTCCTGGATCTCCCTACGCACCACAGTCTGGACGCTACGGAGGGTGAGTGGTGGTTCTCCTCCGGCCACACTTGTAGAGGGGGGATGAGCCCCATCCCCTGCAGCGCTTCCACCCGCAGGTGGCACAGGGCCACCGGAGGAGGGTCCGGACTGGGCACTACTGCCAGGTGCACTCGCCAGCTGAGGTGGGAGAGGTGGGTCCGCTGGAACCCGCCTTCCCTGTCGTCCTATGTTTTGCATTATGTCATGACAGTTTGGGTTAGTAACATACAATACCATTCGCAATTAGTTGTAACAGCATGCATTAGTATTCCCATTAACCAAACACCCATATATTCACACCACTGAACAGCGAGCATAACACATGCATAATTTGAACAGCAATACACAGTCCAACAACATGCAGGGGTGATTGATGGCAACAGGCCATCAGGTTTGGATGTATGAACAGGGCAGATGCATCAACGTACATGCAAATATGTATGACCCAACAGGACAAATGTCCAGGGGTGTTAATTGTGATTGCACATACCAATTTCACGTGGAATGGATTATATGTGGTTATAGGGTAGGGTGAAGAAAATATAATTAACACCTTCAAATACCAATACATATGCTGTACATTTCTAATAGCTGCAGATATATACACACTACAGTTCTACCTACAGTTTCCTATGTGATAACTACTTCAAGTTGGTGATAGGAATGTTACTGCTACATCAATATACATTTTCATTTTTATTCATACACATTCATATCTGGCTCTGTTCAGCTACATCATACTGCTACATTTGCTTTATATAGCTATAGACAACTGTGGGTGTTTGGTATTTCAGACAATCATACTATCTGCATATTTCAGACTGAGAGCAACATATCCAGATTTTGGGATACACATTCCAGCTGCAGGAACATTTTGAACACATTTCGCAGTTTGGTTCTGCTTGTCACATTCATTTCATTCTGTACTGACTGCAGTATACTTTATTCAGGAGTTATTACTATTTTATTGGTGGATTCATAACTCTTTCTCACACTCTCTCACTTGTTTTATTTTTACAATTCAGGATGGTACTTACTTCTAGGCTTTATTGACATGTTTTACCTGTAGTTATTACAATCCTTTCCAACAGTCTCACTTCTGTCATGTTTCAGTATTTCAACAGGGATATATTTCACACATGTGTTTTTCTCATCTTCTGCAGCTGTACTTTTCAGCCTGCTGCAGGTTGTGTACTATTATATTACAGGTGGGGCATCTTTATTTCAGACTTTATTTCAGACATTTTCATTTTTATGTTTGGATTACAGACTGCAACACACTTTTGTAATCAAGCAATACTTGCAAACACTCTTACACTGTTACTTGCACATTTTATTACTTAGTGAGTACACTGCACTCTTTTGCTAACTGTCATACTTTTATATTTATTTACAGTTACAGGGAGAGGATTACTGACCTGCCTGGTGGCGCAACCGCACCAGCCTATCGCCATATGCTCTGCGGTTCGCAGAACGGACACCTGCAGCTGTAATATAAATAAAGTAATATTGGAATACACATCTCCATAATATCAGCTAGGTTAATTTTTTACATACATAATTAGATGTAACTTACTCAGTAGTGGGGCATTGGGGATATGCCAGGCCTCCTGGATCCAAAGGTTCAGTTGATCCTGCTTGCATCTCTTCAGGTCCGCATGGTGGTGACGGACCTGCTCACCAGTCCTTGGAATCTCTGTGGCACTGGTGAGATCATGAGCCAACCGGTCCCACGCCTCAGCCCTATATGCTCCCCACAGGACCTGGCCCTGCATGAGTTGGGCCTCATGACTGTGGACAAGGAGCCAAATCCTATATCTGGACTCCTCAATGCCCCACCTCTGTGCTTGGAAGCAACTACCCTCACCTACTCCTGACATTCTTGCTGCAAGTTAGTTCTACAATCGGTTATGCTGTGTATTCCCGCCTATGGGGCTTATATATGCCGGTTTTCCCGCACTTATCTGTGATTGGCCATTTTGGAATTGTATCAGCTTCACAAAACCTGCTTTGTCATGCTCCTCTTTCTATTCATTCCTATATATTTGCTATTACTGCATTTCTAAGTACAGCTGTCATAGCTTAGTGGTTCAGTACCATTGACTATGGTGCATGGTATCCTGGGTTCAAACCTGACCACTGCTTTTTATATTTTATGACTGTCTAGACAGGCTAGGAAGTGTGTCTGTGTAAAGGCAGTTTTGTTACAGCTTGCTCAACTTTGCCCGTCGGTTAGCTTGTTGGCGCGGTGCGCAGCTCCGCGCAAGTGGGTTACGCTGGTTTACACCTCATTTGGCTGTCAGCACGCATATTACACTCAGCTCAGCTAGGGGCACACAGTTTCAGCGTGTTAAACCACGGCTCACATACAGGCACTCATTTTGCACCTGTTGAACCATTGCTCACCTACGGGCACTCATTTTGCACCTGTTAAACCACTGCTCACCTTCGGGTACTCATTTTACACTTATTAAACCACTGCTCACCTACGGGCAGATGCACTCACCTTGTTAAACTGTAGCTCAGCTATAGGCATATCTGGCATTTTTTATTATTTTGTTATCTCACATTTCTTCAAAATAAATGGCCTATTTCATTACATTTTACATAAAATATAATTTTATATGTGTACATATATGTCAGGGACTTGTTTCGTGCTTATTTCACTAAAAATAAAAGTTGATGTTGTGGGGGCTCAAACCATGACTGCCTGCTCTTCAACCAACGTCTCTACTGCTACACTATTGCTTTTTGGCTTACTTTGCATAGTTAGTTCTTATATGCTTTTCCACTTACTGCTAACTATGGCTGAGCTACGGGTACACCCGCGCAAACGAGCGCACTCACGGGCAAACATCTTTACAATTTAAAAAAAATATAACATGTTCATTTATATAATTTTATGTTCATAGTCTGTGGGGGCATGTGTTGTGTTGTGTTGTGTTTATTCACATTTCCATGTACTCTGTCGTGGGGGTTTACTTTAGGCACTTTTACTCTTCTGGGGGCATGTCCGCTTGCAGGGCTCGGCCTACGGACACGCCCCCTACTGTCTTCCACGGACCGTGTAAGCCTTAGGTGTGATTCAGCATGCCCTCATGCATATGCATGACATGCTGACGTCACACCGTTTAACTGCAGCCTCCGTGTAAGCCTTGTAACTCTTACATGGAGGCTTCGTGAATCCTGCCCGTAGTCTTTTTAGTGCCAAAACTCATTCAAAATTTTAAAGTGGAAGTGCCTTAATAAATAATTCCATAAATACATATGAACATAATGTACATAAATTTAAATGTTAAAAATTCACTGACTATTAAAAACATTATAAATATAGTACTATTTGTTAAAAATATAAACATTATATTGGTACTTGTTCACTACAGTGATAAAGAGCTAACTTCCTATTTTGCTCTTTAGGGTATACAACCCAATAAATATCTTTTCAAAAATATTCAAAATTAATAAACCAAAATCTACACTATACATTTTAAACCTCTGAACTGATATTTTCAAGTAATTCAAATATGATTATAATTAATTATTAAAAACATTAATTAATCAGATAATAAATTGTAAAAAATCGCTAATAATCACATTAAGATCATCACCCAACATCAAGATGTACAGAATTTACCCCAATTGCTGTAAAGGTTTAATTGAAACGTATTCATTAATTCCTGGCTCCTTTGTGGCATCAGTTAATATTTACCATACTCTTTCCCGCTTACCTAAGAGGGCTTTATTGTTTCCCCCACGTAAACCTAATACAACTTGATCAATAATAGCAAACTTGAATGTATGTTCAACCCCTCGCAAATGAATATGCTTATACAGTGCATTGTTGATATCTTTTACTCTTATACTGTACAGATGATCATAAATTTGTTTCCTGAACTGTCGTTCGGTCTTTCCAATATAGTATGTGGGGCATGACATACACTTCGCTAAATAAATAACATATTTGCTACTGCAATTGCCATGCCTGAAATGGACATAAGTCCTATTGATGTCATCCAACCTCATCCCTTCAGTTTCAAGTATCGCAAAACATTGTTTACAAGCTCCACATTTCCTTGTATATTTACACAACTTGTTAACATTTGTAACTGTGGGCGCTTGTCCTAAATATTTCTTTAAGTTAACCCCCATTTTGTTAAACATGGGGATATCCCCTAAAATATTCTTAACTTCTTGATCCACTGCTAAAACATTCCAATTGTTTCTCACAATGTCTTTAATGCAATCAACATATGATGAATATTGAAGGACAAAATCCCTATTATATATTTTATTCTGGGGTGTTTCACCTCTTACAGCAATAATATCTGATCCTCTACCCAATAAAGGGGGATATTTTTGACCCCATTCATTTATTACATAATTAGTAACATCATTTAACATAGGTAGTGGATAACCCCTACTAACAAACATTGGTTTAATATTATTAATCTCTTCTTCCATAATCTCATAATTGGAAGACATGCGAGCTGCCCTAATGCATTGCTCTTTGTATATGTTTTTTACCATATGTCTGGGATGGTTGCTAGTATACTCCAAA
The DNA here is from genome assembly GCF_019279795.1 of Protopterus annectens. Lineage (NCBI taxonomy): Eukaryota > Metazoa > Chordata > Ceratodontiformes > Protopteridae > Protopterus > Protopterus annectens. The sequence continues at coordinate 1,235,481,070 of NC_056744.1, forward strand.
TAACTGTTGGAGAAGGGTTCTTTTCTATATATTTTAGACTGAAACCCTTCACTGGCATGGCTAATGTATGTATCCAAATAAGCAATACCATTGGAACTATATTTATAAGTAAACTTCAAGAAATCACTAGTGCTATTCAAAAATTCAATAAAGGATTCAATAATTTCCACTGGTCCATCCCACAAAATGAATATTTCATCCAAAAATTTTGAATAATAGGCAACATATTTGTAATACCTACTACTAAATAATTGTGTCATCTCCCATTCCAATATAACAAGATTAGCAAATATGGGGGCACAAGATGCCACCATCGCAACCCCCTTGGTTTGTCTAAAATATTCTACTTCGGAGTATACATAATTGTGATCTAAAACAATAGTCATCATATCTATTATAAGACTTATCTTGTCCCAGTCCATTTTGGAGAACTTCCTTAAACTATTACAAAAATCGTCCAACCCTTGCTGTTTAGGTATGCAGGAGAATAAATCAATAACATCTATAGTGATAAAAATTAAATCTTTATTCCAAATGTTGGAAGTTAAATTTGCCAAAAAAATCCATGAATCCTTAATCATATGAGGAATATTAGTATATATAGGTTTAACCCCTCTGTCAATAACCCACCCAATGGGTAAGTTTTTGACTTGCTACCAGACACGATGGGACGAAAAGGGGGATGCCTAATATTCTTGTGAATTTTAGGAATACCCACTATTGTAGCTAAAGTGGGATGGTCATCTTTTAAAAAATTATATAAATCAATAGTAATCCTATTGTCCAACATATATTCTTCCAAAATCCAATATTAATTTCATTAATGGATACCGTTTCATAATTCCCTGTCTCATGTAAAATTTTGTACATCTCATTAATGTAGTCTATGGAGATGAATAATACTACTCCCCCACCCTTGTCTGGTTTCATTACCCGAATGTCCTTATTGTTAGTCAATTCTACTAAACCTTGTCTTTCACCTTCGGTTACTACAATACTTATCTTTCTACTGCTGAGTTTCTTAATTTTTCCCACAGCTTCCAGTGACTATGTTACTCCCACTGCAAGTTAAAAAGATTTTCCTTTCCCAATGCACAACTAAACAATGTTTTGGGGAGGGGGAAAGCAGCATTCAGGAAGTCATGTCCCTACTTGAAGAGTCAATAATTTGCTTTGTATACTCCTCTGTTATGCCTAAAATTGAAGTGCACATGTGATTGTGCAATGCACACACCGGCTTTAGATGCTACAGAGCAGACCAGTTCTGCATTAGTCATGCCACTAAGCCAAACCACGTAATTTTCTATTAGTGGTACTATATCTATGGTCACTGATAGCAGATGATCCTGCTGCTAGCAAACCGCACCTTCTCCTTTAGATTAGATTACAGAACAGGCATTATACCCATGAGTCATATACCTTTTAGTCTGATCCTTCAACTCCAGGCTTGCTAATCATACCCATAATGCATGCATTAGTGTCTGACAGCTTGCTGCATGACTAGGAGGCTGGAATTAGTTATAATTTATGGGATCAAGTCTCTGGACACAAACATGATTTCTTCCCTTATGTGCTGCTTCCATTAGCTCTGAAGTTTTGTGTTTGCATTCAGAAAGCATAACTTTATCAATAGTATTTGCACTCATCCAGAATAAACGTAACTTTATTTTCCTGTTATCAGCTTGTTCTTTGTACAATGTTCTCTGTCACTTCTTATTCCATGTCATTTCTTCTTTTCTTTGTTGTTACATCATCACAGGCATAAAAAAATTCTGTACCTTGCTATGTGATGTTACTTTTTAATACTGTCAGTATAAATCCATCTTGCTTATAATAAAGAATTAGCAGTGGAGGGCATCACTTGTTAGTAGGGAGGTCTAACAATGCAGTTGAGATTTAATTGCCTCTTTTCAATTTTGATTACTGTTTCCAGTTTAATACTTTCTTATAAGAAAAACTCTCTTTTCCATGTTGGTAAAACAAAATGATTTAAAGTCACCCATGCTTACTAAAGAGAGCAGAAGACTAATTACTTAATAAAACTGGAGCTGAAGTTATATGTAAAACTGTCACTATGTGGTTTCCTTCATATTTGTCTTTCTGTAAACATATTTGTCTTATTTTTTGACAAGCGGTATATAAGCAGATGTGTTTAGTGAAGCACTAGTTGCAGCTTTTTCTTTTTTACCAGCCATAATACCAATACTTTTGTGACAGCAGAAAGAAATCTAGAATTCCAAATGGCACTTGCAGTTTAGCATAACGCTATGATATTCCCATACTTTTTTTATACAGATTATCGTAAATATCTTGAAACTCAAACAATCTAATTTTAAGGAGACAGCTTTACCTGACGACAAGATTTAGCATGCTTATATTTCACTTGTGGATAGCACTTACTCTGGCCAATAGCATCAAAGATCCCCTAACCATCTCAACAGCTCATGGAGCAAACAGCTGTGAATAAAAGAAAGATTAAAATTATAAATCATTGCAGCCTTTCACTCAACTTGTTTTTTTTTTATATATGATAGAGCTTTATATATGTAATACAGCAGGTCTATAGTGGTCCTACTATGGAGCAACAAATTGCCCAATTCTGAACATCAAAAGTGCTGAAAAATAATGCCTGGAAAATAGAAGGCTTAAAAAGTTAACTGTAAGCATTTTTTGCTGGGGAGCAAGCCACTTACACGCCCCTCCAAATTATATATGCCAACTTCACAGTCATACCAACTGCGACAAGGGAAACATTTTCATAAAGAAGGGAGTCATTGTCAATACGCACTTAAAAATCACATGACCAATGATTTCCTATGGAAATCAGTGGTTGGCAATATGCTCCTCTGTGTCTGTTTCTTCAGGTGACTTATGCTTGTGGAATTTCACCTTGAGCACTTGCAGAAGTGCTGTCAATAGAAAGAGTTATATCTAGAAACACAATTCTGTACAGTATTCTGCACCACTTTTATAGATATCCACAACAAGGACTTCTCTAAAGTACTGTATTATGTGGAAAACAGAAATCTGCTTAAAATGTTTTAACTAAAATTCATTTTAATAGGCAACTTAGAATCACACATTCATTCATTCAGCCATTCAGCCATTCATTCTTTTATTCTTGAAAACATCTTTTCTTATTTCATGGTCACAGGAGAATTAAAGCCTATTGTAGTTCTCAGAGGGTGCAGAGCAGGAAAACTAATACAGGTGAAGATGTCAGTTTACTTCAGGACACACCCTTTTGGATGTGGAAGAAACTGGAATGACCACTGAAAACAGATAGAAATAACAGAAGACATGCATTTTTTTCTTTTTACATAAGGAGCCGTATCTCAGTCTATGCAGAATATATCAGAAAAAATGTAATGTATGGATAAGCCTCCTGAGGAAGAAAGCATGTTGTCATGACAAAAACAAGGGTATTTCCTTCCTGAATGGAACAGAGAGTGGTTATGATAAAACAGGGGTCGCTAAAATAATAATAAAATGCAGTAGAAGATGGTAAGGAAACAGAAACCTCCCTTACATTAACCTATAAATATGCCAGGAAGGTGGTATGTTGGTATGGTAACTCCTGTAAATTTTATGAGCTTCAGCAAGTGTTATAGGGTGCAATATGATAGAGACTGAGAAAAATATACAAGGCTATGGAATGATGTGTCAAATAAAAAGAAATGTGGGAAGATCAACTGCAGAGTATAACAGCAAGGAAAAACAAAACTTATTGCAGCCACATTAAAATACAAATGTTAAGGCAGTACCTAAAACTTTGTGAAGTTTTAAATTCCTTGATTAACACAAATATCAACGAAAACACAGCATACCCAGCAAACTAAGTATATAATCCCCCCCCATAACTGGATGTCATTCAAATGAATAGGCTGTTGAAGGCAAGTTTATCATTACTTGCCACATCTTTTAATGCTATGTGTGCCAGTGTAAGTGAAAACTTGAGGGATCCTTCTGGTGGATATGGTTGACATCACTGTTGTGCTCTGCCAAATAATACTTGACCCATATTTCCAGAAAATACCTTATCTCAATCTTTTGGAATCAAGTATAAGGAATGGCCTGCCACTGAACACTTAATTTCTGCTCAGTAACATAAATTACATGAGTGAATATGCAAGCCTTGTCTCAGAATGATGTATGGGCTAGATTCCATAAAGATATGGGCAGCATTGCAGATGGTCTCTGTCATGGAACAATTGCTACTCCAAGCTGACAACAGGCACATACCCAAAGAACAAATGAACTAACCAGAAGAGCACCTCTCAAGGAAACCATCCATTAGCCCCAGAGGCCTAATGTATAAGGCATTTGCCCCTTAAACTAGGGAGTGTGGGTTCAATCCCATCTAGATAATTTAATGTTGATACAAGTACTGCTTTAGTCAGGAATCCGGGGACACATATAGATAGTAACCTGGCTTTAGACTAACATGTGGCTAAAGTAGTAAAACATCATTCTGCATCGCTTAACTTATAAGTAAGAACATGGCATCTAGGTGCAAGGAAGTCACTGTACTACTGTATTCTGCCCTCATCAGCCCTCATCAGACCCGTCATTGAATAAAACAACACCTTTGGTATACCTTTGGTATGTACCTAACCAAGCACATGCAACAACTGGAACATCTGCAGAGGTTCCTCACTAAGAGAATACTGGGTGTAAACCCAATGTTCTGTGCAGATCACTTTATACTTTATACTCTGTTGCCTATAGACTGATGAGAGGCCATCTATGCCTGATATGGAAGGCATCCTTTTAATGCACTCTGATTGACCATTTGCATATCTGCAGAATGAACAGTATCAAAAATAATAGATCTAAGGACCTAAACGTTGCTTATGACATTAATAGGACATGTTGGAGGGACAGGTATAAATCTCAGAAAACTCCCATTTTCTGCAACAGGCTCCCCATCCATGTGAGGCAGAGCCCTTCCCTAACCCAATTCAAGAGTTGCTTGGACCAGTGGATGGGAAATCAGAAATTCAGCCAGAGTCAGCCATCATACCATGCCCTAGCTAACATACACTCCTTATAATAACATCTGAGGCACGATAACTCGTGGGATACATTTAGGTTGCGAGGTTAGGCTTATGAAGGCTGTTGTGCTTGTTATCCTAGCATGAACTCAGGAATCTATCTGCAGAAACTGCACCACTGACACATCCCAAGCGGTTGCTGATTTCATAAAGTATAACACTGCAAACCAGTGTCATAATTCAGTTTTATAGCATACCATATCTTAACGATTTGCATGAGTTACACAGGTTGCATCTAAAATTAACCAATAGGATTGCCATACAAATTATAGAAATGCTGAGAGGATATGAACACTTATTCATCAGTTGAACAGGGAGGAGTCACCTCATGGAAAGGATTACTACAAAGCTGTCACTGGGGAAGAAGCTGTGGTATAGAAGGTGATGTGTAGGTGGTGGCAGACTGAAGAAACACCACACTGAACACAACAACTAGAGTTGTTATAGAACATACAAAACACAAGAGAATGAGAGAGTAAACAAATAGTGACAACCTCAATAAAATGACTTTGTAAAACAATTAGAGACACTGCAAAAAATGCATGCTAGAAAAGAACATCAGCAGAAAAATACTAGCACACACTCAGCAAAAACGGCTGAGACAAAATATCCAAAAACTATAACCAAGACCTAAAGCAAGTAGGCAACTGTAACTGGATTTCTTATATTCCTGATCCCATTATCACTACTGATGTCCTGCCAAACTTCACTCCATGGGTTCCATATGAGTGACACAAAAGACATTTCAACCATGTCCTACCAGTTGATACTGACCTCAGGATTTAGAGCAGTATTTCTGTCAAGTGTGATATAACAGTTTTAGGCATAATGCCACCTATGAAAGCTTGCACACATCCTTATTTGAAAATAAGAAATAATAAGCCACAGAAGCCTTCTTTTGGCTCACCTGTCTTTCTTCTGTCCCAGCTTCCAAAACATCATGGCATACTAAAGTAGTGCTGCTCCATGAAATCACTAGCTACCAAGACATTCATTGGGTGGGTCACTGAGGAGATCAGTACATCTCCCAGAGACTGCCACTTCTCTGGAGCATGTGAAACAGAGCCCCTCCCTGACCCTCTTCAAACACAGCCTACATCCATAGATGGGTGACCGCAAATTCAGAACTTAGGATGTTGCCCATGTCCCTCCTGGACAAAGGAAGTCAGTACTAACTCCCTTGGAGCCTTACTTCTGTGAATTTCTCTCATCTAACCATTCAGAATAAATATGTCTAAGCTTTTAAGGGATCTAGGGCAGTTAGCCTAGTAAACTCCTATGAACCTATGGATCTATGCTTTTACACAAGATGTTAACAATATTAAGGCATATTCGCCATATTCATACATTAGTACAGCTACCCCCTGCCTGCAGAAAACCATTGGATTTGTACTCATAGTGAGGGTCTATATTACTACAACGAATGCTTAAATGTTCGAATCTGTAAAGGTCGACCTTTACAGATTGAACACTTAAACGTTCGAAATAGTAAAAAAGTAAAAAAGTAAATAAAAAAAATATGTAGAAAGGGTTTAAGCAGGGGGGCAAGCCCCCCAGCACCCCCCACATGGGGGACTATGCCCCCCAACCGCCCGCTACTTAAATATACCAACTCCGAGATCACACTTCAGTAAACTACAGAGCGGAAATGGGAAATTTCCCATTCCCTACACTGTAGCGTGATCTTGGAGTTGGTATATTAAAGTAGGGGTGGGGGGGTGCAGGCGGGCTTGCCCCCCTGCTTAAACCCTTAAGTTTTTTTTTTTTGTGTTGTGTATTTTTTTTTTTTAATTTTTGTAAAAATTTGACCGCTTAACTGTTCAATCTCTAAAGGTCGACCTTTAGAGGGTCGAACATTTAAGCGGTTGTGCATCTGATATAGACTCGATAATGATGGGTTAAAAGACCACAACAAGCCATCAGCCTTTGTATTAGCTAGACCAGCTGTAATGGAAGGGGTGTAGGGACAGTGACCATTAACACAATTTTGCATTGAAATTTGTCTGTGTAATCAGCCATTGTAACAGAATGTAATCAGATATAAGTTTGAAGAGCCTATGTAGCAACTAGCAGTTTAAGGCATACAAGTCTCATTTCACTACTCCATTACTAAATATCTTTTTTTCAGCATTGCTATACTTTCTGTTGGTATAGATCACATGGCACTACTCACCTTGAGGGACAGGGACAACAGTGCTTCCATAACTACCAGTTGTGCATCTGTATAAACAATAAATTCCATAGTAAAATTAGAAATTAGTAATTCGAGTTCAGAGCCCAATATTCTTTTGAACTCATTAAATGCTCTGTCTGGTTCAAGGGACCATGGCCTGTTGACAGAAGCGTTTCCTTTGCTGAGATCTGTCAAAGGGCAGGCAATAGCTGCAAAATTAGATACAAGTTTTTTTTGTAGTAGCCAAGTAGCCCAAGAAAAAAAACTTCAGCCATGTTTTTAGTTTTTCCAGTCAAGGTCTTAACAAGTAACTATTTGAAATGTTGGGACTCGAAATGCAGAAGTTGAATGGCCGAAAGAATGGACTTATACATATGCTAAGTCTGAGATGCCATTTCTCAGAATATTCCCTTGTCTACAAGGTGTGCTGATCTCCGAGTTAGTATATATAAGTTATGGAGGTGTGTAAAACAAAGTTTACAGGAGAAGAGCTTGTGATGTCTGGCCAGTATCCCACCAAACTGCCACTAATAATGTGATGTCCAGTTAATATACCACCAAACTGCTACCAATATGTGATGTCCCGTACTATCCTGGGTCAGTAACTAAGGAACTTCAATCATCACTACAGACTCCAATATGAGATCATCAATATTTCACAGTTGCCCCTAAGAGCACAACAGGGACATGTTCCATAACCTGGGCTTGGGCTGTATACTTCTGTCCACCCCTAATGTAATTCCTTATTAGACACTCTGGACCAATGTGCCACATTTTAAGACATCTGATACACTCACACTTAAATAAATTGAATTTCACACATCCAAACACTTCTGGGAAAGCCTGACACAGATTTCCAGCTGTGTCACTTTCCCCCAAATGATACTGTAAAACACTGCCACTAACCAGAGCGTCCACATGCCCTTTGAAAGGGGTGTCGAATTACTAAAATTAGGTATTAAAACAAATGATAGCAAATGACCTAAAGCAACCAGAATGTTGGTGTGGCCAAGGAATTATCAAAGCAGATAAAGCACTCTCAAATCACTAAATAATATATTAATTTATCAGTCACAATATAAGATAATCAAAATATTTAATAATGAGCAAAGAGAATAAAAAATAAAAAACAATAACTTCAATAAACAAACAGAATTCAATCACCAGGAAAATGGAATTAATACAGAAGGATAGAAATCCAACATTTAGGAAAAAAAACTCTGACTGATTAGCTATAATTTCCTATCTGACTAAAGAACACTGTCCCTGATCTAAACTAAATATTACAACAAAGCAAAGGCAGGCTTACAGTTCTTGGCGAGTCTTTTGGGTATCCGCTGTTCAGTACAGCTGTGAACTGAACTGAACAACTACAGTGAACTTAACTGCACACACCTGAACAACTACTATAACAACTGACTTCTACTGTCTTCAGCATGCTCTTTTATAGACTAGGTTAACTACCTCAGCTGTTCCAGTTCTTATTTTCATTTTACTGTTTGAAAATCAACAGACAGCTGTTCATTAAAGTTCCTTCCTGTCTTTCAGTTTCTGAAAGTAAACACATAACAACTGGAAACATTCCAGTGCATCATCTGCAGATCAGCTGTATCTGAAACAGCCTGCAGTTAGAATCACCTTCACAAATGTTCAGTTGGACGTAGCAGAACACTATTCAACCCATTAAAGCCTCCTGTACATCCAGAGTATTAATTAACATACAATAACTTATTTACAATATCATAGCTAGTCATGCTGACATATGATACACAAGTTAGTCTGAAATTATGTACAAAATTCCAGCCAGACATGCTGGCACAGATGACATTGTCTAATTTCTTCACAGAGCTATTTTCAGTTTCTTTATGTTTCACCTGTTAGCCAACAGGTTCTGTGAAAACTTCACTCCCTGGTCCCCAACATATGTACCCCACGACATCCCTACTACCTGTCCTCTACCTTGTATCTCTAAAGAACAGGTCGTGAATGCCCTCTCTAAGGTCAAAAAGAGAGCATCTATGGGGCCTGATAACATTGCAGACTGCATCCAGCATGAGCTCAAACAAGAATTAGCAACACCATGGAGTACTTTTTTCAATCATAGTTTAAGCACCTGCTTCATCCCAGTTGAATGGATAAAGGCCACGATTATCCCCCTTGCACAAAGGTGGTGCTTCCACTGACCTTGGGAACTATAGACCTATTAGCCTGACTAAGCTTATCTACAAGGCTGTGGCATCATTATGGACCTTATCAACAACGATATAAATAATCTCCACTTGACAGTACTCAATTTGAATTGTGGACTTCTTCGAAACAGTAAGCAGGGCTCTTGAAGAGGGGGAAATCTGTGCATACATCTTATCTAGACTTAGCTAAGGCTTTTGACATTATCCCTCACTCAGGCATCATTGACAAACTCACCCAGCTAGTTATCAACCCTTATGTCATTAGATGGGCCACTAACTAGCTCACTGATAGAACCTATATGGTCAAAATAGGGGAATCCATCTCCAACAGCAGACCTGTAACTAATGGTGTTACACAGGAATCAGTCCTCCTAGGACCTCTGCTGTTTGGAATCTATTTCTCTGAAGTACAAGCTAAAACTAAAGGTCTGTGGCTGACAAAGTTTGCTGATGACTGCAATCTGGGAGTGGTCATAGAATCTCCAAACAATGTCAACATCCTACAAGAGGGTCTTACACAAACAAATGATTGGTGCCAACGTCATGGCCTTAAACTCAATGCAAAAAAATGTGTTATCATCCCTTTTGATAAGAGTGATGTTCCAGCTAGCTACCACTACCACATCAATAACAACACCCTAAGTATGCACTCAGTGGTGAGAGACCTGGGAACACAAGTTGACAGCAACCTTACCTTTGATCGCCATGTTTCCACAGTGGTAAGAAGGGCATTCTGTACTGATCATCTCATAAGTAAGGGCATTGCCTCCAGAACAAAAAGAAGTTATAA
>NC_056744.1:1235496275-1235498775 GCF_019279795.1 Protopterus annectens
AGATCTCCCACATTATTGTCTTCATAAAGGGGGTAGTTCCACTGAATTTTCAAACTATAGACCTAAAGCCATACTGTCACCCTTGGCAAACATTGTGGAAAAATGTAGCCATAAACAACGCCTACCCTACAATCTGAACAATCTTTTAGCCCTCACCCAGCATGGTTTCAGACCACACCATAGCACAACCTCAGCCCTCCTTTCCTTCTCTCATACAATAAATCTAAACCGTAATAACAACAAGCTCTCCTCTGCCCTTCTCTTAGACCTATCCAAGGCGTTCAACATGATAAACCACCAGTTATTGGTATGTACGCTAAAAACACTCGCACTAGATAACCAAGCAATTCTCTGGTTTCAGTTCTATCAAAGTGGTAGACAACAAGCTGTATTATGGAAGGGGAATCTATCCACCCTATAACCAATTACCCTTGGAGTCCCCCAGGGGTCCATATTAGGTCCGCTCCTTTTCTTCATTTTCATTAATGATTCGAATACAGTCATCCCAAATGCAACTTGTATTCAGTATGTGGATGACTCTACCCATATCTATTCTGCTACCTCTCCAACAGATTTACAGAATGTATCACAAAGCACCTATAATAAGGTGGAAAATTAGCTCACTCACCGGCATCTTCTATTAAATGCAAATAAAACAAAGCTGTTACTCTTCACCCCCACTCGTAAAGATACTTTGCCATTGCTTACCATAAAATCCAACAATGGAACTATAATTTCCCCAGAACCTACATCTAAGCTACTAGGCGTATTAATCAACAACAGTCTCAAGTACGATGCTCACATCGACCGAACTATTAAAACAGTAAATAAGAAACCTGGCTCTTTATATAAGATTAAACAATTCCTTACCTCATCTGCTAGGACTGTGATTACTCGAACACATTTACTTTCAACCCTACTATATGCATGTCCTGTTCTTACAAATCTAAGTAAATCTGACCTAAATAAACTCACTAGCTGCTACAACAGCATTGCCAGATTTGCCACAGGTTCACCATATAGTCAACACCATTATCTGAACCTTCTAACTCTAGGCTGGCTAGAACTACCCTGTCAAATTCAGTATAATCAATTAATAGTCGCACACAAAATTCTCTATCAATCAGAAATTACACCCTTCCTTAAAAATATCATCATCCCATACAGCAACCTAAAAACTCTTCGCTCCTCTAATAGAATGCTAGTTCGAACTGTTAAAACCAACAACTTAGCTGGTGACTCTCTATTTACCAACTCTGTTGGGAAAATCTGGAACTTACTTCCTGCTGGACCCACTGTAGTCCCCTCTTTACCTCAATTTAAAACACCTGTTAAAAAACACATAAAAATACATTTCTATGCCCCTGTACAAACCCTGACTAATCCCTTTTCTCTTTACTATGTATCTCTTAACACTTGGCCTCATGTTGAAACTATCATAACCATAGCTCCTATACCTCAACTGATTCAGATGTTTGATTAGTTAGTGTACTGCGGAACTACAAGAAAACTTACACATCTATATACAACTAAAATTACTATGTGCGTGCATAAAAGTTCATAATCCTCAAACCTGTTATATATTCTGGCATAACCAGAATAGGTTTCTGATAGTGTTTCCATACAAAGTATATAAGTGTCAAACTATGAAACTGTTCTTGTACAAAAGTATATAATTGTCAAAGTCATACTGTCTGTATGTATGTATGTATCTATGGAGCTTTTCTCCCCGGGCCTAAGCTGAAAATGGACCAAAATCCAGTCAGACTTTCCCGGTTAACAAATGTAAAATAAAATAAATAAAATAAAATATAAAAATTCCAGCAGGAAGCATTTCCCCATTACAATCAACAGAAGAAAAGCAGAAAACTATGTCCCAAACACTTGGGAAAATCTCATCCATCATACCTCTCCATAAAAGTGGCAAAAGATCAAATCTGACAAAACATTGATGCATTGTTATTCTTCCACCCTTATCTCAAATCCTGGAAAGATGCATACACCCCCAGCTACACAAATACCTAATTGACCATAACTCCTCATGATTTCCTTCCTAACCATAGTACTACAACTCAATTTTACCACAATTGTTAACCATCAAAGAAACAATAGCAACCTAGTCTCAACCCTCTTCCTCAAGCTATCAAAAGCTTTTGGTAAAGTACCACATCACAATCTTCTTTGCGAACTTGCATCTCTGGGACTCAATACTGAATTCATAACCCGGTTTCATACCTACATGTCTAATAGAAAGCAAGCCATAAAAAACTTCTCTGATTTTCTTCCAGTTACATGCAGTGTCTTTCAAGGATTAATTCTAGGCCCCTACTCTTTAATACCTTTATCATTAAACTACACTCCGCCTCAAAACAGCAACCTTAATTCATTACACAGATGATGCGGTGCTCATCTGCTTAGCTTAATCGTAAAATTCCTACTAGACATCATTCAGCAGACTTTTTATCCAATGAAGTCTTGGCTATGCAACTCAGACTTACTA
>NC_056744.1:1235503775-1235526275 GCF_019279795.1 Protopterus annectens
GACCCTGACCCTGAGTAGCATCCTGCCCTCACCAAGAATGATACCATGGTATAAAGAAAACATGATCAATTTCAACAATTGGCTAAGTTTCTGGTGCCATTCAAAGGGGATCCAGTATCTGTCCACCTGGGATGACATGCTCGACAAGCCACGTTGCTTCACAAGAGATGACTTGCACCGGTCACCCTTAGGCTTTCGAATACTGGCCAAGGCTTTTGCCTCCCCCATAGTGCCTTTTTTAGGCAAGGCTTAAATGATAAACCCACCACCATAAATAGCACAAGTAACCAAAAATTGATGGTAATGCTACTCAACGCCAGAAGTCTAAACCTCAAAATGCACACACTTGAGGCATTCCTCAGTATGGAGAACATTGATATCTGTGCAGTAACAGAAACCTGGTTTAAGGCACCAGAGAGCACCCCAGCACTGCCAGGCTATAACTCATACCATACTTTTCAGCCACAGAACCCAGACCGAAACACAAAAGGCAGGGGGTGTATCCATATTCATCAAGGATACCCACACCTCAAGGTTAGTGGCGCAGCATGATGCCTCAGAGATCATCCATGTCCAGCTAACAATGGGAAAAACTGCAATTCAAACTGTAGCTTGCTACAGATCTCCCACCATGACCCAGGACCCCCATTCCGCATTTCTGGAGACACTGGAAAATATGAAGGTCCTACAAAACACCCTAATATTGGGTGATTTCAATTACCCAAACATTAACTGGGAGAACTACTCAAGTACTAACTCCCTTGCCCAATGCTTCCTAGAATTTATAAACTCGAATGCCCTGCATCAACTGGTCAACACCCCCACCAGAGGTGACAACATACTGGACATGGTCATCACCAACATGGGCGACTGGTGTTAAACACCGGAGGTTAACCCCTCACTGGTTAGATCAGACAATAGACTAATCACTCTGGATATCCACATTCCTCCCCCACCCCCAATCAAGGAAACCACCGTGAAAAACTTTTCAAAAGCAAACTTCATGTTACTTAAGACTGAGGTGGAAAGGTTCACAGCCCCCATGCTAAAGGACAATGCTGTCCAAGCTGCTGAATCCCTTACAAAGTCACTCTATGAGCACCTGCAAGAATGCATGGATCATGCTATCCCAAGCAAAACCAAGACTCACTCCTCCAGGAAAAGGAAACCAGTCTATTGGACCCCTGCCATAAACAAGCTATACAATAGAAGGAGGAAACTAGTACAGTAAAGAGTAAAATCCCAACAAGGAAAGACATCCCTGATCAGTATCAGCAAGAAACTATGATCCCTCATAAAATCATCCAAGGCTAGCTTCGAAAGAAAAATTGCCAAGGACTCCATCGTTAACCACAAAGCTTTAGCTATGTCAAGAACCTAAGTGGAAACTCTTAGATCTGCAATGAGTTAGTTCAAAATGTCATAAAATACACTGAACCGACTTATATTGTCAATATTCTGGCAGACAGGTTTAGTGCAAACTTCACCCCCCCCTCTCACTCCCTAAAGGGCCCATAACCATACCAGAGGAATGTAGAGCCCTGGCAATCATTGACACACAGGTTAAAACAGCCCTATCCAAGCCAAAAACACAGCTTCAATGGGACTGGACAGTATCCCGGGCTGTGTCTTACATGAGCTCCAAAATGAACTAACCCTTCACCTAAACACTGTTCAAACTCAGCCTCTCTACAGGCAATGTACCCATAGAGTGGCCCACAGCAACAGTTATACCGCTCCACAAAGGTGGAGCCACAATGGTCCCTGGGAACTATCGCCCTATAAGCCTGACTAGCCTGGTCTGCAAGGCTATGGAGCGCTTAATCATGGAACTCATTAACAAAGACATTTGGGACCTCCAACCATTGGACCCTACCCAGTTTGGATTTGTTAAGGGCAGATCATGCCTCCTAAATCTGGTGGACTTCTTTGAGACAGTTACCAAGGCATTAGAAAAGGGAAAGGAGGTCCACACAGCCTATCTAGACCTTGTAAAGGCTTTCAACACCATTCCCCTTATAGACAAGCTCACCAGCCTGAACATAAACCACTACATCACGAGATGGGTTGCCAATTGGCTCACAGATAGAACACATACGGTGAGAGTTGCAGGCTCTAGGTCCGACTCTAAACCAGTTACAAGTGGCATCCCCCAGGGCTCAGTCCTGGGACCCCCTCCTGTTCAGTATATACTTCTCAGAGCTACAGGCAAGCACAGGAGGACTATGGCTGATTAAGTTCACAGATGACTGCAAACTGGGGGCCATAATTGACTCTCCGGCTGATACAGACATCCTCCAGAAGGGTCTCACTAAGACGGATACCTGGTGTCAAAATCATGGCCTCAAGCTAAATGCCAAAAAGTGCATAGTCACCCCCTTTGGAAAAAACAAAGTACCTGTCAACTTCCACATAGGTGGTAGTCTCCTAAATACTGAAAATGTAATACGAGATCTGGGGACCTAAGTAGATAGTAATCTCTCCTTTGATAATCACATTGCCAGGGTGGTTAGAAAATCCTTCTATGTGGCCCAACTAATCACAAAAGGGTTCGCATCTAGAACAAAAGAGGTTATTATGCCCCTCTACTCATCACTCATCAGACCCATCATAGAGTACAATGCCCCATTTGGGATGTACTTTACAAGACACCTGCAACAGCTGGAAATACCACAGAAGTACCTCACCAAGAGGATTACTGGCCTCAAACAGATGCCCTATGCAGCCCGACTGAAGAAACTCCAGCTGTACTCAGTTGCATACCCCTTACTCAGAGGTGATCTCTGCCTGACATACAAGGCCATGTCCAACCCAGAATTGATGGACGCGCTCCACCGAAAAAAAAAAAAAATCCCCGAGAGCCACAAGCTCTAGGGATCTAAACCTCACCACAATGATAAATAGGACATGCTGGAGAGATAGATTCCTGTCCCAGAGACTCCCCATGCTTTGAACAGGATTGCAATCTACATTAGGCAGAGCCCCTCTCTAACACTCTTCAAGAGAAACGTTGACGAGATGGATGGGAAACAGAAAATTTACCCCAGGGATCCCTGCAGTGGCTCTGCTGGACAGAGGCACAGGAAACTAATGGTGCTGCTGGACAGAGGCACAGGGAACTAATCTAAGGGGCCAGCGAAAGCCAACACATTCTGGCTAGGCTTATAGATGCCCTCGGGCAGATAGCCTAGTGCTTACCTATGAATCTATGAATCTATAAGGAATTATATCAGATGATTGTAAAATACAAATGTCAACTATAATAGCATATAATGTAATTTCTGGTGTACTGTACGTCCTGTATATTTTTTGTATAATTTCTTCTAGAAGTTTTGTAAAATTTCTTGTATTAAGTTTTGTATAATCTTTATATGTGGAGCTTGTCTCCCTGGGCCTCCACTGAAAATGGGTCTTATCCCAGTCAGACTTTCCCAGTGAACAAATGCAAAATAAATAAATAAATAAAATAAATATCCATGTAGACAGAGACAACTATACAGAACCTTATCAAACCGTGTCACTGACAAACTAAAGAAGGGGGATAAATCATATGGGAACCTTCAGCAGATCACAGATAACGCTTTGTAGTTATTTCAGGCATCAGCCTCATTAGTACTGGATCAGTGCTAATGCTGCTGGGTAGGAAGGAGCATATCTAGTTCACCGAGACTGCAATGGACACAACCATCACCACAGACATTTTACAACATAACTCATTTCCCTCAGGTCTTGAGAATGATTGATTGTACATACCAGATCTAAAACTAGGCTCTCTTCCTCGATGACAATCTTTTGTTTGACACCTTTTCAGGCCAGTTGAGTATGACCAAAAAAAAAAAAAAAGGTCTTCAAACTTGCATGGATATCAAAAAAATGAATAAAGAAATAGTACCATTCATGAACTATGGCAAGGAACTTCTTTCTACAGTTTGGCAGTGCGATTTGCTACAGTTTTGTTGATTTAATAAACCAAAGGAGGGAACAGCTTCCTATGCTTCATAAAAGACAGAGATGTTCTTATATTTTATGAAGTCACATTCATGATCAAAGACTGCAGCCACTTAAACACTTTTCTCTTATACACAGCACTCCCGCTTGGACTGAGTGGAATCTTGGGGTAGTACAAAACTGCTGGGCTGTAGCCCCCCCCCCCCCCCGAATTTTCTCAAAAAACAAAACGAGTTTAATTAGCATTGTTTTTATACACTAGCAGCAGTTAGAACTGCAAACTAGGGTGTAAAGCCTAAGAAGCAATGTGAGTGGTTTGAATGCGTCCTCAAGTTCCAATTTAAAAAGAATATCTTTTTTTGTCGCCAGACTGTTTTTATGACAGTCTGCACTGGGAAGACTGAAGGCATCAATAAAGATGCCCAGGAGTCATTGCTGTTTTAACCACAGGAAATTGGAGGCCGACAAAACTGTTAATGCAGCAGCCTGTCACTTAATCTGAGTATGTGATGTGGCTGCTGATTAGTCTTGTCACTCTTATGTTCTCTTCCCGCACTTTTACTTGACATGGTTAAGTTGCGAGGGAGAGAGAGATGGAGGAAATCATTTTTAAAAAGAAAAAAAATCCATCCGTCGGATTATTTTTTGATTCTGAGTGAGACTCAGAATCAGACTTTAAGGTAAGAGAAGCTATGGAAGACTATTTATAAATTAACCCCCCCCCAAAAAAAAAATAATTAATTAAGTTCTCATTTTTTCCCCTGGTGGAGGTCAAGCAGATACAAGTGGTCTATGTATTCTGGGGGCTGTTGATGACTTTTTTTTTAAATATATTATCCTGTTTTGTGGACTGTTGATGCGTTTTTTTTTTAATATAGTATACTGGGAGGGTTAACCAGATACCAGTTGTCTGTATTTTGGGTGCTGCTGATGACTTTCTTTTTTCAAATATAATATCCTGGCAGGGTGAACCAGATCCTAAGGAGGCAATGTGTTTTGGGAGCTGTTGATGGATTTTTTTTGTGATATAATATCCTAGTAGGGTGAACCAGTTACTAGGGTGGCAATGTGTTTTGGGGCTGTTGATGGATTTTTTTTGTAATATAATATCCTGGCAGGGTGAGCCAGATACTAAGGAGGCATTGTGTTTTGAAAACTGTTGTTGGATATTTTTTATATTAAATTCTGGCAAGGTTAACATGATACCAAGGAGGCAGTGTGTTTTGAGGATTGTTGATTTTGTTTTTATATAAACCAAATAAAGGGTGAACCAAATAATAAGGAGGCAATGTGTTTTGGAGACTGTGGAACTGTTTTGTGGACTATACTAGTAGGGTTAACAGATAGTAAGGGGGCAGTGTGCTTTGGAGGCTGCTTGGGTGTGGATATCTTTTTTCTACTAAAATATACTGGCAGCAGTCAAACAGATACCAGATATGCAGTGTGTTTCAGGTGCTGCTTGTGGATGAAATAATTTTTTTAACCTAATATTAGGGTCAATAATAGGGTCAGTCAAGATAGAGTAGGATGGTATGTGGATGTTTTGTTGTTAAAACTCTGGCCTTGCATGACTAAAATGTGTATGGGAGACCTGAGGTAAGCTCACCTGCAAGCTGGTGACCATGTGATGTGAAATGAATACAGTAATAAAACCACTGTCTTCTCTCTTTATTATGTTAAACCTTGTAGGGTCAAAGCACATACTGTGGGTAGGTAATTGGGATGGGGGTTATGCCTAGTATGTGTGAATGAAATGACTGGCCTTAATGTACTTCTGACTTGCTTTGCAAGAGTAACGTGCATTTGAGTGAAGTAAGATTGACCATAAGCTCTGAAATCTGGCTATTGTTTATATGAAAAATAACATATATTAATTACAATGTTGTTTTTTTTTTTAATCTTTTAACCTGACAAGATCAAATCAGATACTGTGGGTGGGGTGGACAATATGGATTGGGGCTATGTGTGAATGAAACAACTGGTACTGCTGTTCACTGTGGTTACATTCCAGCCTTGCAAGACTGTAATAGTGTCTGTATTTACAGATGAGTGTAATCTAATTATCAAATGTATGACTCATTCTTAATGTATGTTATTTCATATCTGTTCATGAATATACTGAATGTCTTTTTAAAATTGTTGTAATATGCTACAGCTTTTCTCCCCAGACATGCCGAAAAGGGTTTTTCTGGCAGTTGGACAAACCTGGATAAACAAAAGTAAAGTAAAATGAAATTTGTATTTGTGTAAGGTGAGCTGGCAAACATAAGTTGTGACTAATGTTTCTATCAACTAAATGAAATCAATACAAGTATGTAACTTAACTGTTACTATTATTTCTAATTTAATCCTGAGAGGGTCAAAGCAGATATTTTTGGTTGGTAATGGGAAATGGGGGCTGTTTCTGAATGGGTTGACTGTCCTTGCTGTTTACTGTTGTAATTCTGGCTTTCCAAGATTAATGCATGTTTTGGTAAAGTGAACTGTCATACCAGCCTGTGTCAGTGTCACTCAGAACCACTATCACATTAGGTGTTGGAGTGACCTTCAATTGTGAATAATAAATTAAGATAGTACAGTGGGATTTCCAAATCTCCTTACTTTTTACTTGGCATTGTACAAATTGCAGATTACCTGATATAGTGCAGTGTATGTTTACTACATCATGTGTACTCATAATAGTTTCATGCAGTCAAGACCAACCACTCTTTTACTGTTTAAAGATATTTAGGTTTTGTGCTGTTATAGCATAACCCAAACACCTCATTAGCTCTGAAATGTATTTTAGTCGAGTATCTGGTAGACTATTCAGCATGTGCAATAGTGATTGAGCAGTTATTTTATGTAAAATAGTAAGCATGATCAGTATCATCCCACTGTAACATAGCTCCGCCCTATAAAGTTAACCCCACCCCTTTCTAGTTGGCCTCACCATATTCAGGTGTCTCTTGCAACCCTACTTTGATTTGAAGTCACCAGCCACCACTGGGGGTAGCCATCATTGTTATCCAATCCTTACTATGGGTTTGGCACACACACACACACACACACACACACACACACACACACACACACACACACACACACTGCCATTAAGTCCGTCTCCCTCACCCATTCAAGAGGGAATGCATCAGTAGGAAGAGCTTCCACTCCATTAAATGCATTTGGTCTGTAATCTGTAGATTATGTTTCTACTGTGTCTGTTCACAACCCAGGCAGTTCTCATGATACTCATATCTACCAAACATCTCACATATCTCAAAGATATATGTGAGTTGACATCTTACAGTGCCATCTAGCTGATAGGAGCACACTCAGATTAGACAAACAGGTTTATACTCATAGGCACAATGGAAGCAGGGAGCTGGCCAGATATAACCAGTTGTATAGTGTATGTTACAGGTAATGCCAGATATGCCCTAGATCCCTGGATGATGATCACCACCATCCACAAACAGTCCATGCAGGAAATGGTCAGTAAAGCAGCACTTGCCAAAATGTGAAATATATTGAGTGGCTATTGGATATGCAACTAATTCTAAAGGCACTGCTGCTTCCGTTACTTAGATACGTCTGGAAGGGCACTGAAATGCAGTTTAGAAATATGCAGCCAGCAGTGGATCAGAGATTAACATCCTGACATGATATTTCATACGAGTTGCTCCAACAGTTGAAAGGCAAGATTGAAGTCAGTTGAGGAAGACAGAGTAGCAGAGGTACCACAATTGAGTACACTGCAGTACTGGCAAAAAGATGACATGACACAGGAAACACAAAACGCATCGATGTATGAATTATCACATTTGGGCTTTGCCAGGCAGTGCATTGTCTGTCCATACCGTGCATCAGACATATCGATGCCCACACAGGTTATGCTTGAAACACTATGAGATAGGATAGGGTCATGGGCCTAGATGGGTGGAAAATAGTCAAAGGTGCTATTACACACTGAGATAGGGCAGAATCATGAGGTGGGACCACAGTGGGCATATACCTGAGAGGTTGTGGTATGTCACAGAACACACCATCAAGTGGTGGCATCAAACTGCCAGGAGGGGACCACTGGAATCATCCACTGTGCTAGTGTGTCATGTTACAGATGGATGCAAACTGTGCCAAGGATGGGGAATAACTACATGACTGTGAGCAAAGGTACTCATGTAGTGACCCTAATAAGCACCACTGCCCATAAAGTGGTCAATGACTATGATCAGGGGTGTCAGTCTGCCTACCTAAAGGCAATGGAGAAAAGGCTAGCACCACATAAATGTGCACATGCAGCCTGATTTGGCATCCCAGATTTTGAGCTAGTGGAATGCTTTTGGGTGGGACCTGGACCATGACAATCAGATTAAGTGTCCAATGGTTTCAGCCATCTGCACTGTGGCAGTCTATGTCAGATCATCCTGCATTCTTACCGTACCACAGTTATGGAAGAAATGGTCTTGGGGGCTTATTTGTCATAACCACAATGTGGCTTATGTAGGAAAAGATGAAGGCAAACTTGCCAACTGTGACCTCAGGAGTGTCACTGGCACCTTTTCCCTATTTTCCATTCATTTGAATACTTTTTACGTATAATTTCCAAATAAACAGAGCACGATAACTATCTCCATCATGGTCTGGTTATCAGACAGTTGTCCTGATTCACTGACATGCATATCTGATACTTGAAATCAAGTCTGGTAGTAATACTGGTGGTGGATCGAGAGTCATGGTTACAGTCTTTGCATGCATACCATGTCATGCAGATTACAACAGGTGCAGATCAGAGGTGCTTAAATAGACAGATATGCACTTGTATTGAAGTGTACTTTACTGTATTGTAGTAGACATCACTAACCCTGTTCATCTCTATTTAGCATATAAGTGCTTCATATCAGCCTGGCCTCCACATCTAAGCCACCTCCAGGAATGAGAGACCTCTTCCCTGGCCGTTAAGTGACACAAAAAATCTTTTCAACTTCAGCAAGATACTTCTGTGTGGGTGGAACTGTCTGTTGTTATGTCCCATGTCTTTTTATTTGTTTAGACTATCATATCAATAATATGCCAGACTTGTAGCAGGGTTATATTGGGGTTGTGTACAGCATTCACATCTGGCCCTTATACTGCTTATCTGTGGCACCTTTGCCCTGATGGTGCCTGCCATATACTTGCAGAGCCTACAATAGTATTTCATTTTCCTGGATGGCAAATTTTGAGGCATTACCTTCTTCCAGAGACTTCAACAGTACTTGTTAGAGCAATAGAGTGTACTATTATGAGGCAAGTTTACCAGGATAGTGAGAGGTGTTACTAGCATTATACATTCTGGTCAGCAGTGCAGCCATTGGTATGTTGGTGTGAGGGGGCATCAAATTAACCTACTTCAAGAGTGAGAACTGAAGGATAGGTAGTGGTAGCCAGAGATGAATTATATGATGCTAACATCTCAGCTGTTAGCAAGTCTTCTGCTTGTCCAATATACAAGGGACAGAGAAATGCCTATATGTAAGATATAGGTGCTACATTGTCTAGATAGAGTGTTACACACTTTAAATGATATATGGTAGCAAGCATTCGTGTGTGCAGCAGGCGTCACTACAAATTACTATTTTTTGCTTTGTTTTCTTTTTCCTTATATCTGACCAGTTACAGTGACTGTCATCATGTGGCAGAAGTACGGAGGGTGATCTGTTGTATTGTGTATAGTACTTACCTCTCAACACAGTAGTGCAAGAAGTCGGAACAAAGACCCAAATTCAGTCACATTTTAAATATCATTCTTATAAACTTTGAAAGTTGCTAAAATAAATTGTGTATTACTAGGATCATTCTAAAGAATATGAAGCCTGAAACTAAACTATCTGTATTTGATGACTTCAGTCCTCAATGACCTATCATAAAAGCAGACATTTTATAAAGAACAGGCAAAATACGTGAAGCAAAAATCTGGACATTTTGTGAAATTGTGGATGGTTGAGCGGTATGGTATGATCATTTGCGCTAATACTTTTTTTACTCTTCATGTATATTAATTTTTTTCTGCCAGTACCTGCAATCATGTGTTTTAGCTACCCAATGCCCTAGAGTGTCCCACAGGGTACAGATAGAACACCATGTCTAAAAGGAAGACCTCTCACTCATAAATGTGTATCTCCAGTCTGAATCAAAAAATTTCAGCTGAAAGAAAAACATCTTGCTTATAAATGCATACCTCCCATCTAATACCGTAAACCTCAACTGAAAGAAAACATCTTGCTAATAAATGTGCAGCTGCACAATAATACCTTGTACCCCAGCTGAATTAAAACATCTTGCTAATAAATGTGTGCCTTCTCTTTGGTAATTATATTGCACTGCAATTCAGTATCTCAGCTGCCATAGTAAAGGGCTACATCTTCTGTACCATGTTGAACCAATGAGAAATATCATTATTCAGAAATACTAATATTGCAGGTTATGTCCTCTGGAGAGTTAGGGCCTAATTAAATGATTCATATCCTGCTGTCGATGCCTGTAGACAATGGTTTTGGAGGCTATAAACAAACAGCACTTGCATAAGAGGAGTCATATATAAACACAGGGTTGCCATATGTTTAGATTGTTAATCAGGGATCCATAAAATATTTTGCAGGGGGTCCTTTACAGTTTTTTGCTGCCTTCAAATAGGTAATATGCACATTGATCTCAGCATGGAGGCTGTGACAGTCTATCTATCTCCTGTGCTCTCTATGGACTTGTATCCAGCAGCTTTGCTTCGGGCTATGTAAATGAGTTTGAAGCAGCTATCCTCATATATTGAACAGGATAACTGCATGCAAAATCCATCTCAAGTTGGCTCCAGGCCTATGTCAATAAAAAAATCAAATAAATAAAAAAGTTATTTCTCAAGAATTTTACAACAAATATAGACATGCATGCAATTAAAGCATATCTGTTTTAGCAAAATAAATAGTCTGGCATGTCAGATGGAATAAAATGCACAAATAAAATCGGACTAAAACTAAGCTTCTTAAAATGGCTGTGGCTCTGGCACACTGGTATTCAGTTAAGAATCCTTATAGGTGGTAAACATTTTGCAGTTCTACAGTTTGCAGTTTTGCAGTTCTAGAAATCCTGACTGCTTCCATACTGCTGACAACTGCTCACTAAAATAATAGTAGGAGGCAGGGTACAGAACAAGGTGGTAAAAGTAGCATGCTGAACATTATGAGGAAAGAGTGGAAAGATGAGCACTTTACAGTCTGGAAACAAGGATGGATAAATGGGACATGCTCTGGGTGTATAACTGGTGAATGTATAGAATAATCCACCTTGTTGGGATTCTAGTTTCAAATGAAGATGCAGAACTGATAGATATCCGTTAAACATAGCACATTGCCTCCATCATAGTATGGATAGAGAAGCGGGTTCTCCTCTTATTCTTACAGTTGTCATGAAAGCATTCAACCTTGAGGTGCATAGTTTGTTAAGAAAAAGCCAGAAGGTATTGACTGCATTTTGTTTGGTGAAGGGTAAATTTAAATCTGTCTCTTACCCATTTAGGTGCTTGGTCTCATGCGTTGAGCCTTACCGTCTGCAGTGTTGCATTTTATGTACACTGAACATAAACTGATTATCGCTGACACTAGTTATGTGTCATATGCTATTCTGAGCAATTCATATATATATATATATATATATATATATATATATGTGTGTGTGTGTGTGTGTGTGTGTGTGTGTAACACACACACACACACACACACACACACACACACATATTTGAATGCCATTTAATAGAATAAAGATAACAGAAAAATACTTTGTGAGTCATAAACAACATATATATATATATATATATATATATATATGTGTGTGTGTGTGTGTGTGTGTGTAACACACACACACACACACACACACACACACACACACACACACACACACACATATTTGAATGCTATTTAATAGAATAAAGATAACAGAAAAATACTTTGTGAGTCATAAACAACATTTTTCTGCAGGCAGGCAGACCATGATCAAGTGGTAAACGGGTGAAATCTGGTTCTCTGAAAATGATTTTCATTGGACTTTAATTGCTCCTCATACTGTCATTCAACTGACATGTTTCCATTTTAATTTTTTATCAGCCTGAGTCTCACATGAACCCTCAAAGGTCTAGGTTTGTATTTTTCATGAAGTAGTGTTTTTATGCATATGTGATCATTTTTACTACCCATTCTATTGACAACAGTGCTATCATACCATAACTTAAACTATACTGGCAACATCTGACTATTAACTAATATTATAATTATAATATTATATTATTATATATATACATACATATATATATATATATATATATATATATATTAATATATAATTTATATTTTATATTATATATTATATTAATATTATATATATTATTATATTTATATTATTATATTATTATAATATTATATATATATTATATTATATTATCAAACTATTATTATCTGACTATTATTAGACTATCAGACTATTTAAATGCATTTACAAATAATAATCTACAAAGCTGCAAGATGCATTCTTTCAGAATGTGACCTGCAACAGCACATAGGCACTAACACAGACACTGTCCCTCAACACTTACACATACACCTTCAAAGTGAAAATGAGCCCACACAAATGGCAATTCAGTGTACTAAAAGACAACATGACCTGTGATAACTCATACAACATCACAGCTTCTCCAGAAATGAAATGGTCACAGAAAAACACCACGGTCAACATTGTGGATGGAAGTGGGAGCAGACCTGTACATTGTCCATACATGGGGTTGTGCCTTTTACTCCTTCCTAGTAAATATCATCAGCTCCAGTATCACTATACATTCATTCACTGTAGTGGACTTAGGCTAAACTAAAAACTCTCATGATATCAGTATTTTGCATCTGATATGGCAGTTTGTGTCAATGGTTCTTACCATCTGTATGCTGGTCAGGATGTTTTGTCATTTTGATAGTTATCAGAACATATTTTGCACTATTTTTCTATACTTTTAGGGAAATGCTTCATACACAAGTGAAAAAACATACTGAGTGGTTTGGTCATACATTGCTCTTTATAAGAGAGGTTGTACTGCACTCAAATGAGCACTTTTCCAGTTTAGCATCACAGCTTCTGCAAACATGAAGTACCTAATATTTCTTCTACATATGAATTAGGTATGTTTCTTAGTTCTTAACAGTGTACTTTTTTCTGTATTGAAGAAAGCAAAATCCTGAAATTATAAGCTTGAACAAAAGCACCCAGTTCTTTAACCAGACAATGTGAAAAAAATTAGAAAAACAAATTATTTAACTTAATAAAAACAGAACCAATGACTAACATAATTATTTCTGTGATCTAATTTGAGCACATTTGAATGTGCAAAATAAATGTTAATTTTAAAAAAAGCTTAGTTCATGTTGTAAGTGGTACTACATCACCAATCTATAGAACTCCAGGTGGGATCTCGGTGTTTCTCATATAACTTCTGGGTATGCTATATTTTACCTTTGCAAGAATCATGCCCTGATCAATTTGAGTTTCACTGCAGCCTTCCACTGGGTCTCCTGGACCATTTTATTTTTTGCAGTTATCACTACACTGAGTACCTTTGCTGATCCATTTTTCTCAGTTTATTTACCAATCATCTCATATTGGATTATCAGCAAGATTTTCATAAACCAAGTGGGGTATTTACATTTTTTTTGTTTAATTAATGGTGAACATACTTTTAGTAGTATGAACTTTTAGACTCTTTATTCTTTCATAAACTGGTTATTCTAATATGAACAGGCCCATCACTAAATTGTTTACAGCCCAACCATTGACTCAAACTCTTTCAGAGATGTACCCTTCACCACAACACCTTGGCCCCTGCCTACAAGCAATTATTTCACCAAGTAATGAAGCGTTATTTCCTTCCATCTTGTTTAACAGCCTCTTCTTCTGGTTTTAATCCCTAAGAAGGCACCAGATGTGTTTAACTGCTCGGCCTTCTTCCTAACTTGCTTTACCTTCTTTGTGTTCACATTACTTATTTTTTCCATTTTCACCTTCTTCATATCTGAAGTATATATGAAAAAAAAACATTATTCCCCATTCTCATATAATATTTGCAATTTTTCCTGCCATTGTCCAAGACCTTATTTCCATTGTAGCCTCCCTCCTTTTCCTTTTCTGATAGGAGTCATTAATCCTCCAACAACCATCATTTATTTTACCCTCCTGTAGGCCTTATTTTTATACCTTTCTGGTCATGTGTACCTCCTTGGTGAGAATGACTCGCACATCCTTTTGCCTTGTCCTTCCTCTTTACTGGGGTCTCCTGTCTTTTCTTAATGATTTCTGTTAGTCTGCGCCATAATGTATTCATTCCTTTTATGACTTTTTCATCCACTATTTCACTCTCATTTCCCATACTCCTCTCCTATCCATTAGTGTCAGCTGGATGTGTTGTATTTTCTTCCATCTGCCCTTCTTTTAATATGAAATCACACAGGTACATATTTTCCTGTGAAGATGTGCCTCATTGTTTATTTCCTCTGTATCAATTATTTGCACAGGATCATATTTAGCATGTTATTCTGCCTCATGGATGAGTTCCTCTTTGTCTATGGCCTCAAGCAGGTCCCATTTTAGTTTCCATTTCTGTTTTTATCTGTGGTATTTTTAAACCACTGCAAACATCATCCCCATAATGACTACTGTTTCCTCATACCTATTTCCTTATTCTGTGGTATTTTTAAACCACTGCAAACATCATCCCCATAATGACTACTGTTTCCTCATACCTATTTCCTTATTCTGTGGTATTTTTAAACCACTGCAAACATCATCCCCATAATGACTACTGTTTCCTCATACCTATTTCCTTATTCTGTGGCATTTTTAAACCACTGCAAACATCATCCCCATAATGACTACTATTTCCTCATACCTATTTCCTTATTCTGTGGTATTTTTAAACCACTACAAACATCATCCCCATAATGACTACTGTTTCCTCATACCTATTTTCTTATTCTGTGGTATTTTTAAACCACTACAAACATCATCCCCATAATGACTACTGTTTCATTATACCTATTTGCTTATTCTGTGGTATTTTTAAACCACTACAAACATCATCCCCATAATGACTACTGTTTCCTCATACCTATTTCCTTATTCTGTGGTATTTTTAAACCACTACAAACATCATCCCCATAATGACTACTGTTTCCTCATACCTATTTTCTTATTCTGTGGTATTTTTAAACCACTACAAACATCATCCCCATAATGACTACTGTTTCCTCATACCTATTTTCTTATTCTGTGGTATTTTTAACCCACTACAAACATCATCCCCATAATGACTACTGTTTCCTCATACCTATTTTCTTATTCTGTGGTATTTTTAAACCACTACAAACATCATCCCCATAATGACTACTGTTTCATTATACCTATTTGCTTATTCTGTGGTATTTTTAAACCACTACAAACATCACCCCCATAATGACTACTGTTTCATCATACCTATTTCCTTATCTCACCAGTTATTTGCCATTCTCTTCCCTGATTGTGTTTGGTAGCTAATAATATCTGTTCACCTAGAGCCTCCTTCTTACTCCCTTCCTCTTGCAATGGTTGTGGTCACATTATTATGTCAGATTTCACCAGTGTGTCCCTTTCCCCTCTTCCCTTACATTAAGTTTCATATCCTCATTCAAATGTATCACCACCAGCACCTCCCTAGTCTGCATAGTCTATGATCTCTGTAACTCATGCATGTCACATCCCACCTTGTCACTTGCCCAGGTGTATAGTACCGATATCACACCTGTCATTCTATCAACTAGTATTGTTTGTACCAGACACATCTTATCTAATGTCTTGACATTTCCTGCATGGTTTTCCATCCCTCCCACCTCCTGTTATCTCTTCCTTTATCTTTCTCCTCACCTCTGTCCATCTGCTTTCAGCGTTTTGATTTCTATGCTTCTGTTTATGTCCACTTTCCTGCTTGCTTGTCATTTTAAAGGTAAAGTTACCACTATACATGCCTCTATACCACTTTTTGCACCACCATCATTCCATCCTCACTGAGATGAAGACAGTCTTTATGATATATGAGGAGCTTTGTTTTGTATAGATAGATAGTTTGTTCCAGAGTATGGGAAGTCACTGGGACAGGAATCTATCCCTCCAGTATGTTCCATTTATTGTAGTGACAAGATTTAGGTCCCTAGAGTATGTAGCTCGGAGGGATTGGGATTTCTTTAAGTGGAGCATGTCCAACAGCTCTGGGTTTGACATAGCTTTGTATGATAGGCAGAAATCACCTCTGAGTAGGTGATATGCGACGGAGTAAAGCTGGAGTTTTTTTCAGATGGTCTGCGTAGGGCATCTGTTTGAGGCCGGTAATCCTCTATGTGAGGTATTTCTGCGGCCTTTCCAGTTGTTGTAGATGTCTTGTGAGGGACATACCAAATGGGGCGTTGGACTCTATAATGGGTATAATGAGTGATGAATAGAGTGGAACATTGACCTCTTTTTTCCTGGATGAGAAACCTTTTGTGATGAAGTGTGCCATGTAGAAGGATTTCATTACTACTTGTGAAATGTGATTATCAAAGGAGAGACTACTCTCTACCTGTGTCACAAGGTCTCTTGTCACACTTTCAGTGTTAAGTAGACTACCACCTATGTGGGAGCTCATGGGTACATAGTTTTTACCAAAGGGGATGACAATGCACTTTTTGGCATTGAGCTTGAGGCCATGGTTTTGACAACAGGCATCTGTCACCGTGAGGCCCTTTTGTAGGATGTCCATATTGTTAGGAGTTTCGATTATGGCTCCTAGTTTGCAGTCATCTGCGAACTTCATTAGCCAAAGACCTTCTGTGTTAGTATGTACTTCAGAAAAGTAGATACCAAACAGGAGAGGACCCAGGACTGAACCCTGTGGTACTCCATTTGTCACTGGTCTGAAGTCGGATTTGGAGTCTGCTACTTTCACAGTGTGGGTTCTGTCAGTGAGCCAGTTGGCAACCCATTTTGTGACATAGGGATTTATACATAGTTTAGTGAGTTTATCTATAATTCCAGAGTGGGGGGTGGTGTCAAAAGCCTTGGCGAGATCTAGATAGGCTGAGTGAACCACCTTATCCTTGTCTACGGCTTTGGTGACTGTTTCAAATAAGTCTATCAGGTTTAGGAGACATGATCTGCCTTTTTCAAACCCAAACTGAGTGGGTCTTGAGTTTGGAGAGTACCAATATCTTTGTATATAAGATCCGTGATGATACGTTCCATGGCCTTGCAGATCATTAGGCTATTGGGGCGGTAGTTCCCAGGGTCTGTGGTGGCTCCCCCTTTGTGGAGTGAGATAACCGTTGCTGTGCGCCATTCAGTGGGCACAAATCCTGAGGTTAGGCTATGATTGAACATGGTGCTTAGGTGGGGTTCCAGTTCATTCTGCAGTTCATGTACAATGTAGCCTTTGATGTTGTCAGGTCCTATGGATGCTGTGTTCTTGGCTTTGGAGAGTGTGGTTTTTACCTATGCAGCCATGATTACAGGAACTTTGCATTCTTCCGGTATAGAGATGAGCCCTTTATGGGGTCAGAGGGGGGTAAAGTTAGCACTGAACCTATCTGCCAGGATGTTGGCAATATCAGTTGTTTCTATATATTTAGTGCCATTGTGCTGTAACTCAGAGCAGATCTGAGTGTTGCCATTGAGATTCTTGACATAGCTATAGAATGCTTTCTGGTTGTCTTTAGAATCAGTGGCGATTTTGTTTTCATAACTAGCTTTGGAAGATTTTATGAGGGATCTCAGCTTCTTACTGAGGCTGACCAAGGAGTTCCTCCAACCATGTGATTTTACTCTTTTTTGCAACAGTTTCTTTCGTCTGTTGTAGAGTTTCTTTATGGCAGGGGACCACCAGATTGGCTTCCTTTTTTTGGAGGATAGCATCTTGGTTCTGTTAGGGATAGCACGATCCATGCACTCGTAATAAGTGTAGGATTCAGCAGTTGTACCCCTATTGTCCATCTGCATGGGTGCCGTGTTGCGATTATCAAAGGAGAGACTACTGTCCACCTGTGTCCTAAGGTCTCTTATCACACTTTCAGTGCAAACAACATACATTGATAGTGACTAAAAAAATCCATAGTATCAGATATGTGTTTTTTCATTAGATGAAATTATCTTTTCAGCTTTGCATCTCACTCACATATGCACTATTTATCTACGTATTATAATTCAGTCTTTGCTGCTGTGCAACATGTTGTGAATCATGTACATTCATGTTACTTATGGGCCAGATTTTAAAAAATGCCATAGCGAGAGCCAGCAGCATCCACCACCCTGCTTTCATTACAGTAAACTATGAAATCCACCTCACCTCCAGGGGAGTTTGACCAGTTTAATACTTTATTAAATTGAATGCAGTCTCTCTATATTAGGACCAGGTAAAGCGAGTCCATGACAGACTACATTAATGAATCTCTTTACCTATTTTGAGTTCAAACCCAACATCAGCTGAGTCTTCCTTAAGTTCTCCTGTGCAACAGTCCATCAGTGTATCAGCTCCATCTGTATATCAGGCCTGATATGGCAGGCAGGTCTGACATACCGGTGAAACACTGGGCTATCCAGCGCAGGAGCTTCACCTGAATGCTGAATAGGAAAATGCAGGCATGGCATCCTACATTCTTCCTATCCAGCATAGGGAACGGTTGCATGCAAAGACACTGGATCACCAGAGAAATGAAGCTAGTTTTGCACTACAGTACACTGAGCATCACCTCAATAGCAGCCTGGGGTTAATTCAATCTGCACTTAACAGAATTTTGTGTAGTCCTAAGCCCCATCATTCCTCATACCAGCAGTACAGCTCCACCTGTATTTGGAACTCAGTACTGCAGTCAGGCAGGCTGAATTCCCACTAGGTGCTGCCTGCAGTACCTAGTTCCGCATACATATGCAGATTCGCCCTCACCAAGAAGCCCAGTAAGATTGATGGGCTTCTTCAGTTGTTCAGACTTTACAACTAACAATGTACCATTCTGAACTAGTTTTTGTGGTGAGCCTGATTCCATTTTTTGGACTAGGTTTTAACCCTCTGGCAGTTTCCATCAGCACATGCCAAATGAGGGCTTGCAGACCTGGGCATGGAGCACCTTTGTAACTTCGTAATGTAGAGTGTTACTCCATTCTAAAGTCTTTTTGGAATCTGAGCTTGGATGTATCAAAATTTCCAGCTTCTTAGCTCAAGTCTTCATTTACTCTTGTATACAGTTTTCCAGGTACACAACTGTGCACCTTTATCACTTGGAAACCGTCTCTTTTTATAAGGACACGCAAGTTGAAGGACTCATTAGAGGAATTCAGTGCACCCTCACTCTGCAACTACAGGTCTTCAGGCCTGTGTTTCTTGGCTTTAACTACTAAGCTATTTTAACTCATGTACTCGGGTTCTTTTAAGGAACACGGCTTTCCTTGACTCTAGAAGCATGCTTAAGCAGCTTTGCTTCACTGGTTTACCTAAATGAAAGCAGGTGAATGATGTTTGTTCTCTGTATGTCACAACATTGCCAAACATATTAGCTTCTCTATTCTCCTGGTTGCAATATTCATATCAGCAAATTGTTATGATTACTCATTGTGTAACTAGACAATGTTCCATTTATTACAAATATATTCAATTTTTCTACTTTGACAAGGACGGCATCATTTATAAATATCAATTTCTTTTCAAAGTATGTATGGAAAATAATAACTAAACTTACCATGTCATGTAAACACAAAGATTAACTGTGACAGTGTGAGCCCATATTTTATGATAGAACAGTGACTGACGTGAGATAATAGTGTAAATAATGAAGCATCCAGCAGCAATTCTGAGACTTTGTTCAGTTACTTATTTGCCTGCTATGAAGTCATTTATTGAAATCTGTCAAATGATAATCTGATTTTTCATCCCAAGCATGGAAGTGCCAGTCACAAGCGTATAAGGTCTGTCATGTGCTATCCACACAGTTCCATTTTTTTAATATCTATCAGCACATCCTTTCATATCTCTATACACCTGAGTATCTGTCTCTTTGTGTAAATGTCTTTCTGTAGTTTAGATTGCAGTGTTTACCATACAGCACTTTCTACAGTGTAATCTTTTAAAACTGACTAGAAAACCTAACTAAGAGCAGAAAATGTTTACTGAAGAGAATAACTCCTAAGGCAAGAACAAACTGAATCTTATCCTGCTAACACACATTTAACAGGATATATAAAATATGGACATGACCGTACTAAAGAATTATGAATTATGATGTAGTTTGAAGATATTTGTGAGAATTTGGTAAATGAAACATTGTTAATATGAAATTTTGCACATTTGTAAATAAAAAAAACATTAGGGGGAATTCATTAAAGCTTGCACAATTTTTTTCTGTGCACATATCACGCCGCGATGTATACACGAGCACAAAAACTTTTAGATTCAGTAAGCGTCTCTTAGCAGCGCACAAGCACGTGCAAACAGGGAAAGTTCCATGGAATGAAAATTACCTAATAAGCAGTTGAATTTCATGCGAATGACCCAGACGGAGTGATCCAACAAGCAGGAAGGTATCTGTGTAGACTCCATGTCACTGTCTATAGTGTATGTGGAATTTTTCTGTGTACAGGAGTGTACAAGGACAGAAATGGAAGGAAAAGTCCACAGATATGGACATAACTCCCCAAAATATGTTATGGCATATATATATGTGCAAAAGGTACATCATAGATGTCTGAAAAAGGAAGGCAATATGTAAAAGTAATAATAATTTTAATAATTTGGGCATGTTTGCTCGATGCGCTGCAGTGCACAAAAATGCTTACCAGAAAGAAAAAAAAAAAACAAACAAAAAAAAAATAATCCTTATATATTTTGCATAAATATACTGTAGGACCCTGTGCTGGGTCCATACAATGTTGTACACATGCTGTCACCAAGCTCACATGGCTATGAACTGAACTGTGTAGATGCTAAGCTGTCAGCTCAGATATCTATGTAAATGAGATGCATGTCCTGAATCGCTAAAAGGAGCAACCGTGTCCACATATCCACTTAAATGTAGGCTACTACACGAAGTTGATATTCCCACAGGATGTGGATGACATCAGGGGTGTGTGACCCATTATTATCTGAGTTCTTTGTGATGAGCATGTGTATGTGTATTTGCATGGCATGCTGAATTGCCAAGTGTGTTCACATGGCCAGAGTACCCACGTGACAGTGGTGATGTAGGCATCCATCTAAGAAAACCAGATATCTTCAGTAAAGGTATAAGCTAAGCTGTGTGCAGCAGTGCACAGCAGCACAATGCATACTAAAGTAGGGCTTTTAAGTACTGTTAATTATAATCAAGGCATGTGAATTGTATCTTAATTTGCCATTCCGACACGATGAACCTAATGCAGAACTATAAAAAGTATGCATACACCCTACATTCTGTTTATCCCACAATACTCTGGACCATTGGAGTAGGACACAGGGAATTTTAACTGGGATAATGCTAGGGGCTGCTGCAGGTCTGCTACATCTATATATGCTAGATGTTGAAGTCAGTGGTGCTGGTGCTGCTGACAATAGGCCTAGGCTGAGAAGAAGAGTGTGCAGGCCAAGGGTAACCTTCCAGGAGCTACATGACCTGGAGATTGTAGAGCGCTACATTGTGGACATGGACATATAAGAACTTACTGAGCTATGCTGCCCTCAACTCAGAGCCAAAGTTAACAGAGTGGAACTCAAACCATGCCAGTGAAAACTAAGGTATGTGTAGCCCTTAAGATACTAGCTACAGGTACTTTTCAAAGACTAACTGGGGACATGATGGGGGTGTGACAGGCATCTGCATCCAGGATACTCCATCAGTTTGTGGATGCCATGCTCATATATGCCAGTGAGCACATATATTTTCCCTTAGTACTGAGGAGAGAACCAGCAATATGTAACACTTCTACCATGTAGCACACTACCCTCACTGGGTGCCATAGATTGCATACATGTACACATCAAACAGCAGCTGGTGAGCAGGGTGGAATCTATGTTAACCACAAGGGGTACCTCTCCATCAACTGCCAGGTCATGTGCAATATCCAGTGGATTATCCTGAATGTGTGTGCTGCCAACCCTGGCAGTTATCACAATTCCATATCTGGCACATATCAGAGCTGTACCAAATGTTTGCTAGGGGGAACATCCCACATGGCCATTTACTGGGAAAAGCTGGCTATGCCATGGAATTGTGGATGATGACACCCATCAGAAATCCACACACACCCATGGAAGAGTTCCATAATGAGGCACATGCACAAACTAGGAATGTCATAGAGCGTGTGATTGGCTTCTGAAGTCACAATTCCAGTGCCGCGATATATCTGGTGGAGCCCTGCAGTATACCCCAGCCACATGTGCATATATTTTCACAGTATGTGCTGTGCTACACAATCTGATCCTGTGGAAACAGCTGCAGCAGGATCAGTGAAAGGAAGAGATACACAGCCACCCCCCACCAG